>NC_137148.1:121250345-121537845 GCF_951394435.1 Stenella coeruleoalba | reverse complement strand
GATGCAGAAAAAGCTTTTGACAAAATTCAACACCAATTTATGATAAAATACCCTCCAGAAAGTAGGCATAGAGGGAACTTACCTCAACATAATAAAGGGTGTATGTGACAAACCCACTGTTAGCATCATCCTCAATGGTGAAAATCTGAAACCGTTTCCTCTACGATCAGGAACAGGACAAGGTTTTCCATTCTCACCACTATTATTCAACATAGTTTTGGAAGTTGTGGACACAGAAATCAGAGAAGAAAAAGAAATAAAAGCAATCCAAATTGGAAAACAAAAGTAAAGCTGTCACTGTTTGCAGATGATGTGATACTATACGTAGAGAATCCTAAAGATGCTACCAGAAAACTACTAGAGCTAATCAATGAATTTGGTAAAGTAGCAGGATACAAAATTAATGCACAGAAATGTCTTGCATTCCTATACACTAATGATGAAAAATCTGAAAGAGAAATCAAGGAAACATGCCCATTTACCCCTGCAACAAAAAGAATAAAATTCCTAGGAATAAACCCACCTAAGGAAACAAGAGTCCTGGATGCAGAAAAGTATAAGACAGTGATGAAAGAAATCAAAGATGATACAAATAGATGGAGAGATATACCATGTTCTTGGATTGGAAGAATCAATATAGTGAAATGACTATACTACCCAACGCAATCTACAGATTCAATGCAATCCCTATCAAACTACCAATGGCATTTTTCACAGAACTAGAACATAATATTTCACAATTTGTATAGAAACACAAAAGACTCCGAATAGACAAAGCAATCTTAAGGAAGAAAAATGGAGCTCAGGGAATCAGGCTCCTGGATTTCAGACTATGCTACAAAGCTGCAGTAATCAAGACAGTATGGTACTGGCACAAAAACAGAAATATAGGCCAATGGAACAGGATAGAAAGGCCAGAGGTAAACCCACGCACCTATGGTCACCTTATTTTTGATAAAGGAGGCAAGAATATACAATGGCGAAAAGACAGCCTCTTCAATAAGTGGTGCTGGGAAAATTGGACAGCTACATGTAAAAGAATGAAATTAGAACACTCCCTAACACCATACACAAAAATAAACTCAAAATGGATTAAAGTACTAAATTCAAGGCCAGACACTATAAAACTCTTAGAGGAAAACCTAGGCAGAACACTCTAGGACATAGATCACAGCAGGATCCTTTTTGACCCACCTCCTAGAGAAATGGAAATAAAAACAAAAATAAACAAATGGGACCTCATGTAACTTAAAAGCTTTTGCACAGCAAAGGAAACCATAAAAAAGACAAAAAGACAACCCTCAGAATGGGAGAAGATATTTGGAATTGAAGCAACAGACAAAGGATTAATCTCCAAAATTTACAAGCAGCTCATGCAGCTCAATATCAAAAAAACACACAACCCAATCCAAAAAGAGGCAGAAGAATTAGGAGTGGGTGGGACTTCCAGCTCCTACCTGAAGGAGGTCGTTTGGCTGCTTTTGCTGCCGTCTGCAGGACCCGAGGCTCAGGATCACTCGGTGGAGCCGAGCTTAGAGAAACTGGAAAGAGACCGAGGGGTGCCGTCCACACTGCCCAGGAGTGAGCGGATTGCGGAACCCGCTTCCAGGATTTTTGGCCTAGGTCTCTGCCATTATCCTGTGCGTCTCCTGGCACCACCATGACCACAGGGTCCTATGTCAACCAACGCAGTGCAGGACCCAGCCCAGAGTCCATGGCTTTTCATTGGCTGAGTCCTTTCCAGGAAAGAAGGAGTCTTCATCCATTTGGATTCCGTTATTGTTTCAGGTTCCCATGGTAGCAGCAGCATTTATGGTCCCTGGACAGGGCCATGTGATCTTTGAGGATGTGGCTGTGTCCTTTTCCCAGGAGGATTGGGGTCTCCTTAACGATGCTCAGAGACTCCCGTACTGTGACATGATGCTGGAGAACCTGTCACTTATAGACTCCCTGGGTTGTTAGCATGGAGTAGAACCTGAGGAGGCCGTTTCTGAACAATGTGTTTCTGTAGAACAAGTGACAGAAGACAGGAATCCAAAGCTGGAGCCATCTATCCTGAAGCCTCTGTCTTCCGATATGAGCGTCCTGGTGGAGAAAGATGTTTTGTACTTGGCTGACAATACGTTAATGTGCAGAGAGGTTGAGAAGGCTTTCCTAGGCAGCTTAGGCTTTCCCCAGCACCAGCCCTCCCATGATGGAGAGCATCCACGTAGAAGCAGGCAGAGAAGGGAGGTCTCTCACCTTGGGCAAGAGCATCACAAGTGCAGTGAATGTGGCAAAGCCTTCAGTAAAAAGTTTAAATTCACAGAGCACCTGAGAGTTCACACTGGAGAAAAACCTTATGAGTGCAGTGACTGTGGGAAGTTCTTTAGACACAGCTCCAGTCTTATTCATCATCGGAAAGTTCACATAGGAGAAAGGCCTTATGAGTGCTGTAATTGTGAGAAAGTCTTTGCCCACAAATATAAACTTTTTGAGCACCAGAGAATCCACACTGGAAAAAGACCATATGAGTGTAATGAATGTGGGAAAGCCTTCCTTCGCAAGGATTCACTTGTTCAGCACCAAAAAATCCACACTGGAGAAAATCCTCATAAGTGTGGTGAATGTGGAAAGTGCTTCCTGAACAAAAATAACCTTCTTGTGCACCAGAGAGTCCACAGTGGAGAAAGGCCTTATGGATGAAGCAAATGTGGAAAGTCCTTTGTCTTCAAAAAAAGGCTTCTTTATCACCAGCGAATCCACACTGGAGAAAGGCCTTACATGTGCAGTGAATGTGGGAAAGCCTATGTCTACAAAGGAAGTCTTATTGTGCATAAGAGAATTTACAATTTAGAGAAGGCTTATGGGTGTAACGAATGTGGGAAATTCTTTACAAGCAGTTTTGCCCTCAATAGACATGAGAATGTTCACACTGCATGAAGGTGTTATGAGTGCAGCAAATGTGGGAAAGCTCTCAATGGCAAAGTTAAACTTGCTGAGCACCAGAGAATCCATACTGGAGAAAGACCCTATAAGTGTAATGAATGTGAGAAAGCCTTCATGCGCAAGTATACACTTGTTCAGCACCAAAAAGTCCACACTGGAGTAAAGCCTTTTAAATGCAGTGAATGTGGGAAGCCCTTCACTTACAAAACAAGTCTTGTTGTCCATCAGAGAATCCACACTAGAGAAAGGCCTTATATGTGCAGTGAATGTGGGGAAGTCTTTGTCTACAGAAGAAGTCTTCTTGTCCATCAGAGAATCCACACTAGAGAAAAGCCTTATGAATGTACTTCTTTGTAGGCAGCTCCAAACTCATAAAAAACAAAGTTCACACTAGGGCAATGCCTTCTGGACTTATGCTTTCCTTCACTTGAGTTAATATCTAGCAGCACAATTCCTATGTAGTAGGGTAGGTGAATGCATACCTTATATGTGGCCGGTCAAACTTTTCTAAAATGGTAGTATATTTTTGTAGTCTCACGAGAAGCAGCAGAACATGAGTTCCTGTTTTTTACATTTTTACCAACACTTGGTATGTTCAGGCTTTCTAATTTCAGTGATGTCATAGGTGTATCTAGTGATTTTAACTAACATTTCCCTATTGACACAATGTGAGTGGTTTTCCATGTGTTAATTTCCAACCATATTTCTTTTTTTTAAATTTTTATTGGGAATATAGTTAATTTAGAATGTTGTGTTTCAGGTGTACAGCAAAGTGAATCAGACAGACATATTTCCTTTTTGAAATTTCTGTTCATATAATTTTGTCATCTTAAAAAAAAAAAAAACCAAAAATGGGCAGAAGACCTAAATAGACATTTCTCCAAATAAGATATACAGATTGCCAACAAACACATGAAAGAATGCTCAACGTCACTAATCATTAGAGAAATGCAAATCAAAACTGCAATGAGGTATGACTTCACACCAGTCAGAATGGCCATTGTCAAATAATCTACAAACAATAAATGCTGGAGAGGTGTGGAGAAAAGGGAACCCTCTTGCACTGTTAGTGGGAATGTAAATTGATACCCCCACTATGGAGAACAGTATGGATGTTCCTTACAAAACTAAAAATAGAACTACCATAGAACCCAGCAATCACACTACTGGGCATACACCCTAAGAAAACCATAATTCAAATAGAGTCATTTACCAGAATGTTCATTGCAGCTCTATTTACAATAGCCAGGACATGGAATCAATGTATGTGTCCATCGACAGATGAATGGATAAAGATGATGTGACCCATATATACAATGGAATATTACTCAGCCATTAAAAGAAATGAAATTGAGTTATTTTTAGTGATGTGGATGGACCTAGAGTCTGTCATACAGAGTGAAGTAAGTCAGAAAGAGAAAAACAAATACCATATGCTAACACATATATATGGAATCTAAAAAAAAAAAAAAAAGGTCATGAAGCACCTAGGGACAAGACAGGAATAAAGATACAGACCTACTAGAGAATGGACTTGAGCATATGGGGAGGGGGAAGGGTAAGCTGGGACAAAGTGAGAGAGTGGCATGGACATATATACACTACCAAACGTAAAATAGATAGCTAGTTGGAAGCAGCTGCATAGCACAGGGAGATCAGCTCTGTGCTTTGTGACCACCTAGAGGGGTGGGATAGGGAGGGTGGGAGGGAGACACAAGAGGGAGGAGGCATGGGGATATATGTATGGTTGATTCACTTTGTTATAGCAGAAACTAACACACCATTTTAAAGCAATTATACTCCAACAAAATTTTTAAACAAACAAACAAAAAACCCAAAAATTGCATTTTAGCACAGGCATCCAAGGGTGCCAAGAACTTGACAGCATGACAGCTAGCGGGAGAGGAAGCCAAGGCAGTTAGGGGTGGCCTCCAATTCATGGTTGACAGCCAGGGATAATTTGTGGTTAACAGATCAGGAAAACTCACAGCATATACATGCATCCTCACTCTGAAAGTGCTGTGAGTGAGATTGTCTCAGCGGAGTCTGTGCCTAGCTTTTTTGTTTTTTGTTTTTTGTTGTTTTTGCCTAGCTTTGAACTTTAAACACTGACTGTTTAGTGTGGCAGTATCTCTAAGTCGTCTTAAGTTACTTACCTCTCTTTAAATAGTGATATATGTGATGTATAAGCTAGTTTATTCTAGACTTTAAGCCTATGTTTTGTTTTGTTTTTATTGAATTTTACTTGATTTACAATGTTCTGTCAGTTTCTAGTGTACAGCAAATTGATTTTTATATGTCTATTGTTTTTTAGATTCTTTTCCATTATAGTTTATTATAAAATATTGAATATAATTCCTTGTGTTATACAGTAGGACCTTGTTGTTTTTGTATCTCTTAATCCCAACTCCTAATTTATCCCTCCACTCTCCCCACCCTTTGGTAACCATAAGTTTATTTTCTAAGTCTTTGAGTCTGTTTCTGTTTAGATATGAACATAGATATGTTCATTTGTGTCATATTTTAGATTCCACATATAAGTGATATCATATGATATTTGTCTTTCTCCTCCTGACTTACTTCACTTAGTGTGATAATCTCTAGATCCATCCATGTTGCTGCAGATGACATTATTTCATTATTTTTTTATGACTTAGTAGTATTTCATTGCATACATATACCACATCTTATTTATCCATTGATCTGTCAATGAACACTTGGGTTGCTTCCATGTCTTGGCTATTGTGAAAAGTGCTGCTATGAACATTGGGTTACATGTATCTTTTTGAATTAGTTTTCTCCAGATATATGCCCAGGAGTGGGATTACTGAATCATGTGATAACTCTATTATTAATTTTTGAAGAAACCTCCATACTGTTGTCTGTAGTGGTTGTACCAATTTACATGTCCTCCAACAGTGTAGGAGGGTTCCCTTTTTTTCATACTCTCTCCAGCATTTGTTATTTGCAGACTTTTTAATGATGGCTATTCTGACTGGTGTGAGGTAAACATAAGTCCTTTGAATTGCCTCTCACACTGCCTAGAACACCCTGTCCTCAGATTGTCAGCTTAAATGGCAGTTCTTCAGAAAGTCTTTCCTGAGCCCCTGTTTAAAGAAGTTAGATGCAATAGCTTTCTGTTATATTACATTACATTACATTACATTGTTACATTATATTACATATACAATGTATATAATATAATGTAATACATTACATTATATTATCTTGTAGCATATATCACTTTTTGGAATTATCTTAAAGTTTTGTAATAGTATTTTTCTTTGTTGTAGGTATCCCCTTTCTAGTCTGGGAACTCTCTGAGAATAAGGACTTTCTCTGTCTCATTCACCACTGGATCCTCAGGGCCTGGACTAGTCCCTGGCTTTTACGTCTCTCTGCACCTTCAAGGCAAGGATCATATCTTAGACAACTTGCCAAGTCTGATGCCACAGGACAGTAAGTGATTCCCATTAATACGTAGACCTATTTAATAAATACAATTGAGCTTTGTAGATGTAACCAGTAGTGAACATTAAGTGAGCACCTTGTTGGAAAAAAGGGCCATTTTTCTCTTAATCAACTTTTAAATTAATTTAAAACCAGCTATTATTTTTGTGTATGTGTGTGTTCAGCTTGCATTTGAGCATCATTTTGTACAGGTGCTTTGAGAAGTGAAAGAGAAGAGTACAAGTGGTCGTTGCCTTTCAAAGTCTTCTACTCTGTTCTGAAAGACGTGGGTGAAGTTCATTTTCCTTTCTAATCTTTGGAAATGGTGCCTAGCTGTGTTCTTAGATAAATAATGCCTTTTGTTAAAAAAAAGAATGAATAAATGGATAAAAGTAAAAATCACTGAATGAATGAAAAGAGGTGAATTAAGTGATAGGAGTTAGAACCAGATGCAGCCAATCATCAGAGTCTTTGAGTCAGGGTGAAAAGATTTGATTGCATGAAGTCTTTGACTCATGAAGTAGACTTAATTTATTTTTCACCCAGTAGAAACCATTCACTGTTTCCTTGTGTTCATGTTGTTTCTTACTACCATGGGTTGTTCTTGATGTCCCTGTGGCTGAAATGCATGCTGATAATCTTTGTATGTTTAAAATCCATTCACTGAAGATAAAAGCAAACATCATCATCTCAGTGAAATAGTTTACTACCTCCCTTGCAGCAAGAAATTTCTCCACCTCTGAATTCCTAGAATGCTCTATTGACTCTCTGCCTGTCACACATAACCCTTTTCATCTTATATTGCCATTATTTATGTCTGCATTTAATCTTCTCTTTTAGACTCAGCTCCTTGAGGGTGGGCTTATTGCTGATTTATCTGAGTAGCAAACTTTTAGTAATTCATTCAAAGAGTATTTACTGAAGACATTACATGTGAGGCAGAGTGATAGTATTGGAGAAAGAGTTGTGAGCACCTAACATCGACAAGTCAAACACTAGTATGCCTTGGATTTTGGAGTTTAATACAGAGCAGAGTATTAATGGCTTTTATTAGTTGAGCACATCAGACAATTTGATGAGATAATTATCTTAGCATATTGTAGATGAAGACATAGGTTTTATTTATTTATTTATTCTGGATAAATGCATTTACTTTTTTAAATTATAGTTCATGTAAAATATTATGTAAGTTACAGGTGTGCAATATAGTGATTGAAATTTTTTAAAGGTTATACTCCATTTATAGTTATTATAAAATATTGGCCTTATTCCCTCTGTTGTACCATGTATCCTTAAGGCTTATTTCATACATAATAGTTTGTACCTCTTAATCCCCTACTGTTATGGCTCCTCCCCCTTCCCTCTCCACACTGGTAACCACTAGATTGCTCTCTATGTCTGTGAGTCTGCTTTTTTTTGTTATTGTTTTTATATTCACTAGTTTGTTGTAGTTTTTACATTCCACATGTGCTATCATACAGTATTTGTCTTTCTCTGTCCCATTTATTTCACTTAGCATAATGCCCTCCAAGTCCATACATGTTGCTGCAGCTGGCATTTTTTCATTATCTTTTATGGCTGAGTAGTATTCCATTGTGTATATATACCACACCGTCCTTTTTTTAACATCTTTATTGAAGTATAATTGCTTTACAATGGTGTGTTAGTTTCTGCTTTATAACAAAGTGAATCAGCTATATATATATCTCCTCCCTCTTGAGTCTCCCTCCCACCCTCCCTATCCCACCCCTCTAAGTGGTGACAAAGCACTGAGCTGATCTCCCTGTGCTATGCGGCTGCTTCCCACTAGCTATCTGTTTTACATTTGGTAGTATATATAAGTCCATGCCAGCCTCTCACTTCGTCCCAGCTTACCTTTCCCCCTCCCTGTGTCCTGAAGTCCATTCTCTACGTCTGTGTCTTTATTCTTGTCCTGCCCCTAGGTTGTTCAGAACCATTTTCTTTTTTTCTTTTTCAGATTCCATATATATGTGTTAGCATACGGTATTTGTTTTTCTCTTTCTGACTTACTTCACTCTGTATGACAGACTCTAGGTCCATCCACATCACTACAAATAACTCAATTTCGTTTCTTCTTATGGCTGAGTAATATTCCATTGTATATATGTGCCACATCTTCTTTATCCATTCATCTGTCGATGGACACTTAGGTTGATTCCATGTCCTGGCTATTGTAAATAGAGCTGCAATGAACATTGTGGTACATGACTATTTTTGAATTATGGTTTTCTCAGGGTGTATGCCCAGTATTGGGATTGCTGGGTCATATGGCAGTTCTATTTTTAGTTTTGTAAGGAACGTCCATACTGTTCTCCTTAGTGGCTCTATCAATTTACATTTCCACCAGCAGTGCAAGAGGGTTCCCTTATCTTATCTCCACACCCTCTCCAGCATTTATTGTTTGTAGATTTTTTGGTGATGGCCATTCTAACTGGTGTGAGGTGATACCTCATTGTAGTTTTGATTTGCATTTCTCTAATGATTAGTGACTTTGAGCATCCTTTTATGTGTTTGTTGGCAATCAGTATATCTTTGGAGAAATGTCTGTTTAGGTCTTCTGCCCATTTTTGGATTGGGTTGTTTGTTTTTTTGATATTGAGCTGCATGAGCTGCTTGTAAATTTTGGAGATTAATCCTTTGTCAGTTGCTTCACTTGCAAGTATTTTCTTCCATTCTGAGGGTTGTCTTTTCATCTTGTTTATGGTTTCCTTTGCTGTAAAAACTTTTCAGTTTCATCAGGTCTCATTTGTTTGTTTTTATTTCCATTTCTCTAGGAGTTGGGTCAAAAAGGATCTTACTGTGATGTATGTCATAGAGTGTTCTGCCCATGTTTCCTTCTAAGAGTTTGAGAGTGTCTGGCCTTATATTTAGGTCTTTAATCCATTTTCAGTTTATTTTTGTGTATGGTATTAGGGAGTGTTCTAATTTCATTGTTTCACATATAGCTGTCCAGTTTTCCCAGCACCACTTATTGAAGAGGCCTTTCTCCATTGTATATTCTCGACTCATTTATTAAAAATAAGGTGACCATAGGTGCATGGGTTTATCTCTGGGCTTTCTATCCTGTTCCATTGATGTATATTTCTGTTTTTTTGCCACTACCATAGTGTCTTGATTACTGTAGCTTTATAGTATAGTCTGAAGTCCAGGAGCCTGATTCCTCCTGCTCCGTTTTTCTTTCTCAAGATTGCTTTGGCTTTTGGGGTGTTTTGTGTTTCTATACAAATTGCGAAATTTTCCTTCTAGTTCTGTGAAAAATGCCATTGGTAATTTGATAGAGATTGCATTGAATCTGTAGATTGCTTTGGGTAATATAGTCATTTTCACAATGTTGATTCTTCCAGTCCAAGAACATGGTATATCTCTCTATCTATTTGTATCATCTTTAATTTCTTTCATCAGTGTCTTATAGTTTTCTGCATACAGGTTTCTTGTTTCCTTAGGTAGGTTTATTCCTCAGTATTTTATTATTTTTGTTGCAATTGTAAATGGGAGTGTTTCCTTGATTTCTTTTTCAGATTTTTCATCATTAATGTGTAGGAATGCAAAAGATTTCTGTGCATTAATTTTGTATCCTGCTACTTTACCAAATTCATTGATTAGCTCTAGTAGTTTTCTGGTAGCATCTTTAGGATTCTCTCTGTATACTATGCTGTCATCTGGAAACAGTGACAATTTTACTTCCTCCTTTCTGATTTGAATTCCTTTTATTTATTTTTCTTCTCTGATTGCTGTGGCTACAACTTCCAAAACTATGTTGAATAATAGCAGTGAGAGTGGGCAACCTTGTCTTGTTCCTAATCTTAGTGGAAATGGTTTCAGTTTTTCACCATTGAGAATGATGTTGGCTATACCACACTTTCTTTGTTCACCCATCTATTGATGGACATTTAGGTTGTTTCCATATCTTAACAAATGTAAACCATGCTGCTGTGAACTTTGGGGTGCATGTAGGAGGGTTCTCTTTTTTCCACCTCCTCACCAACATTTGTTATTTGTCCATTTTTTTTAATTAATTAATTTTTGGCTGTGTTGGGTCTTCATTGCTGCACACGGGCTTTCTCTCGGTGCAGCAAGTGGGGTCTACTCTTTGTTGTGATGCTCTGGCTTCTCATTGCGGTGGCTTCTCTAGTTGCAGAGCATGGACTCTAGGCACATGGGCCTCAGTCGTTTTGGCACATGGGCTCAGTAGTTGTGGCTTGTGGGCTCTAGAGAGCAGACTCAGTAGTTGTGTCACACAGGCTTAACTGCTCTATGGCATGTGGGATCTTCCTGGGCCAGGGATTGATCCTGTGTCCCCTGCATTGGCAGGCAGATTCTTAACCACTACACCACCAGGGAAGTCCATTTGTGTTCTTTCTGATGACATAAGTTTTAGATTCCATAGATTATGGTTTTACTCCTGCTCTATTGCTTACTGGATATGTGACCTAAAGCTGGTAATGAGACATTTTGGAACTTCTGTCTCAGCTACTTATTAACACAAATAATGCTATATAACAAACCACACCAAAGTAGATTAAACTAGAATTTATTAAACTTATGAGTCTGTGGTTTGACAGGGTTGTTTTTCTGGTCTGGGCCAGGCTAGGCTGTTTTCATTTTGGCTAGCTCATATGTCTGTGAGCTGGTGAGTCAGCTGGGAGGGTGGATCAGTCTAGATGTGCTTCACCCAAGAAAGATCTTTGGCACATGTTTTCTCACCATCTACCACGTAAGCCTGGACTTGTCCACATGGTGATTGTGGGGGTCCAAAAAAGCTAGTAATCTAGGCTCCAAGTTGGTAGTGTAACTTTTGCAACATTCTGTTGGCAGAAACAAGTCACAAGATCAGATCAGATTCATGGGGTAGGGATTCCATCTTTTGAGGTGAGTTACTGGAAAATCACATTGTAAGAATGTGGATACAGGGGGACATGAACAGTTGTTGGTTATATTTTTACTTCCGTCTATAAAACAGAGATGATAATAATAGTTGCTACTTTATAGGTGGATTCTGAAAATTATATAAAATAATGTGGAAAAAACCTGGGATGTTATCAGGCACTTAAGAAATGTTGGAAGTTTTTTTAGGATTTTTACATCACTTTTCCTCACAACCAAGCATAGAGAGATATTATATTCCTCATTCAGGTTACTTGTCCCTGACCACAAAGTTAGTCAGTTATGGGGCCAGGATTCAAATCAGGATTCAATTCAAAGCTGGTAGCAGAGATTTCCCAACTATTCACCAAAATTGTTTTTCTTTTTTGTTTGTTTGTTTTTCCTGGACATTTCCCAGCCCCTCTTGCTGCAAGTGTCACAGTGTGATTATTTTCTAGCCCATAAATGGTGAGTAGTATTGCTCAGGAGGGAAGGAGTCCAGATCTCTGATTCTCCATGTAGAAGAACTTCCTACAGATTAGGAACACTGATTTTCAGTTTTAGTGAGCTAGGAATAAACTTTTCTTGTGAATAGGCAATGAAGTGTTGGAGTTCTTACAGTAATAACAAAATAACCACTCTGGTTTAGTTGTAACAAGCTAATAGTACTATAGCAAGCCAGCTGTAAAAAACTAATACTAGCCATAACAAACTAGCTAGTTATAGCTGGTTGTTACTAGCTATAACAAACTAACCAATACAGAGTTTAATTTCTCAAACACTACGTGGTACAATTTAAGAAGGTGAAAACTTTTCTAGGTAGTATTTTGCAGGTATTAGGCTCTCTATCATTCATTGAAGAAATGAAGTTTCCAAAACTAAACATAAGCTTTCCAGTCTGTTAATACCATGTACCACTATCTCTTTATCTCCCCTCTGTCTGTGATTTCCTCCTTTTCCTTCCACTCAGAGAAACACGTTCCTTTTTCATTAAACCAAACTGACTGTAGGGTTTACATGCATCTAACCTGGGCCAGAAGATCAAATTCTCTGATTAGAGTACCATTATTAGGGTTCATTTTATCTGCATGAACAAAAACAAAATGAAAAAACAATCAAGTGGTCTCTTCTATAGATTGAAAATATTTGTTTCAGGGCCTCTCTTTTCCACTTCTGAGGACACTATCAAGGATTAGGTGGGGTTCAAGGAAATTCTCACAGGGTTGTGAAAGTGGGTTTTAAGCACTCTAATGGAAAGAGAGGAGTTGAAAATTAAAAGTGAAGGAAATTAGAAGGGTTCAAAAAAACTAGTGAAAACAGAAAAAATATATCAACCCTACTTGAAACGAGAGATCATGAAATTTACCCTCCCTTTGGCCCAGAAAGAAGATTCCATACTAAGTGGCACCATTATAGAATCTGTAGAGAGACAATTAGGGCTTTAAATTATGACAAGTATTTGAGACCTCTGGTATTGACATGACTCAAAGAATTTGCCCTATGCCTTAGAGGAACATGGAATCGTAGAGAGGCGGATGATGTAAACATGGAGCCAAGGAATAAGAAGTCTACTTACATGCCTTAAAAGGAGAACAATTAGCTATACAGCGAAATAGAATCCAACTTAAAAAAAAATGCCATTTCTATTCAGTAATCTCACTTTAAAAGAAAGAATAATATAGGTAACATTTAATGCATACTCACTCTGTGCCAAGTACTCTTGAGTTGAACAAGAAAGAGGCAAATAATAAAATCAAGTTGAAATTAGATATTTTGTGAAAGCAAATGTTTTAAAAGGTATACCAGGGAGGTTTGGAGTAGAGGAAGAAGACGAAATTTAAAGTCTTAGGTTGAATCTTGGCTGTGGCACTTGGGCAAGCATGTCACCTCTCCAGTCCTCTGTGGATTCATTTGTAAACTGGGAATAATGATAACCTCCACTGAGAGCCAGTAAGATAAAAATGTGTGAGGGCACTTTTCCAGCTGCAATATGCAAGGCATATGACCATATTTAAATTAAGCTCTTACATTACACACACACACACACACACACACACACACACACACACACACAAACCCCTAATTGTCTCATTTACAGTGATATCTGGTGGGAAGAAACAGCACAGCTTTTTTTGCAGTGGTTCATGTCTAGGGAAACACGCTGTATATCACCGATATCCCTTTATTGCCCAATAAATAAGCAAAACCTCACAACCAACAAGGCACATCACAACAAAAACACAGCTCCGAAACAAAACATAGGACAACGTTCAAAGGCAGCTGCAGAAGGCAGTTACATGATGGAAATAAGAAATGAGATAACTCACTCATATATTTCATTTCTTCCAGTAACTCGTTAGATACTTAAGAGAAGTGGCTTGTACCAGTTTTCTTTTCATTAAATATTCATATTTTCTAATGGAAATTGTTCTGAGATATTGGGTAAATTGAGCAACTTATAAATGTATGCCTCTGAAAGAAGAGTCTGGGAATTCCCAGTGAGCAAGCTACTGCTTAAATGATTAACACTCCATTGATTTTATAATGAAAAAGCTGGAAAGTAAATATAGTGTGTGTTTTAAATGTTATGATAGCTGTTTGTCTTGATGCTTAGATCATAAGATTTTTTATTGCAGATCTCTGTTAACTATGCAAAGTATTACTGTGCTTTCACTGGAGGATCCTCTTTCAATTCTCTGGGGACAAAACCCCTCCATTAAGTCATCTATGAGGTAAAAAATGCAAATGAACCATTCTTACTATTTAGAAATGAAGGAAAAGATAATATGTTCTAGAAAATTTAAAGACCAGAAATTTGAATACAGGGTATACTTTCTATTCCTGTTAGGCAGGAGGATACTTGAGTTTCTGGGGAACTATGGGAGAGTAACTTAACCTTTATTTTTCTACATCAGTCCAGTAAATGTTTAATGAGCACTTACTATGTGTTTAGGATACAGTGGTGAGCAAGAAAAACATGGTGCCTGAAATCAGGGGACTTAGAAGATAAACAAGCAAGTGTTAACAACACAGTGTGAGCAATGTGGTGGAAAGGAGCTGTGAGAACACATACAAGGGGGCAGATAGGTCAAGAACACTGTCCTTGATGGGATGACTTATGCTGGACCCTGAGGATGCACAGAAGGTAGGATTGTTCCAGGCAGTGGTAAGAACATGTGCACTGGTCAGGAAATTAGAAAGAAGGGGGCATGTTTGTATAGCTGAATCACACTGACTCCATTTTGTCAGCTCCATCTTGGTCCCAAAGTCCTACTCTGTCTCTCTTCTATGTGACTGAACTTTAGTCTACAAACAAGGAATGTGCCCAAGCCAGATAAGTTCCTTATTGACTTTTACGCTTGCCTTCATCTGATATGAAAACTGGAAGAATGCCTTTTAAAATTTTTTATTTTATTTTTATTGGAGTATAGTTGATTTACAACGTTGTGTTAGTTTCTGCTGTACAGCAAAGTGAATCAGTTATACATATACACATATCCACTCTTTTTTAGATTCTTTTCTCATATCGGACATTACAGAGTGCTGAGTAGAGTTCCCTGTGCTATACAGAAGGTTCTTATTAGTTATCTATTTTATATATAACAGTGTGTATATGTCAAACCCAATCTCCCAATTTATCCCTCTCCCCACTTCCCCTTTTCCCCTGGGCAACCATAAATTTTTTTTCTACATCTGTGACTATTTCTGTTTTGAAGATAAGTTTATTTTGTACCATTTTTTAAAATTCCACATATAAGCAATATCATATGATATTTGTCTTTCTCTGTCTGACTTACTGAACCCTGGAAGAATGTCTTATGCTGACACATGGTTAGTGTTCATGAGACACCTGGGAGGGGACGGGAGGAAAAAAACCCTGGTTTCCATCAGTGCGAAAGTGCTTCTCACTTGGTAGTCAGATTCTATTCTTAGGTTTGGCCCCGTTAAATCCCCCTGTACCCCTTTTAAGGGGTGCAGAATGTAGCTGCAAATGCTTCTGGATTGCTGTCTGCTCAATCCTGCCTGTAAGTAAGTACACACAATAAACTTCATAATTGCATTTTATGGAGTTGCCTGTTTCATGTTTCAGTCTCATAGTTCCTTCAGTTTGGAGGATATTATTCGATATCCCTGCCATCCAATGTGTGTGGTAGCCACTAAAAGTGTGGATAGAAAAGTGGTGCCTCACAAAAACCTATCATGAACCACAAATATGAGTTATATAAGTAAACATGACTTATAATTTAAAATTTTGTAGTAGTCATGTTAAAAAAAAGTAAAAAAATTGATCAAATTAATAATATATTTCATTTAGCCCAATATATACCAGATATCATTTCAATGACTAATCAATATAAAGATATTAATGAAACATTTTACTTCATTTTTTCATACTGTCTTTGAAGTTCTCTGTGTATTTTATACTTAGAGCACAACTCACTTTGACCTAGCCACATTTCAAGTGCTCAGTGGCCAAATGGCTACCACACTGGACAATACAGGGATAGACAGTAAAACAATGGATTAAATGGTGAGAGATGGAAATAGACATGTAGAAGGAGCCAAATCCTGAGATGTTTTATTTCTTTCTTCGCAACCCAGTTACTTAGATGAGGTGGTATTTAAGGACCTTCTAACCCTAAAATTCTATGAACCTCTATCCTATTTCAGTGTAGGATGGCAAAGAAGTGTCCCAAACTGAATGTTCTTACCTTAACATCTCAAAATTATTTTAGCACCGTTGTTGTCATAGTTGTTGTCTCCTCCCCTCCTCTTCCCCCCTCCTTTCCCTCCTCCTTTACCTCCTCATTCTCCTCCTCTTCCCCCTCTTCCTCTTCCTCCTTCTTAACTACAAAGGTATTTGTACCCGCCTCTGACCTAGGAATGCCATAATGAATACACTTACTCTCACATGAATTTTTCTTTAAAGCTCATTTCTCTTGGTTCGTTCAGAAGGACTTCAGTTTGACGGTATCTATTGTAGATTTTTACATAGTAAATTTCACATGCTGATAATAGCACCTTATTTTTTCTTTGAGAACTATTACTCCTTCATTCTCAGTCCATGTTGTTTGGGTGTGGCTAGCCATGCTCCAGGTCAAGGGGTAGGTATGTTTCAGGCTTAAGTCTGTGTCCTTGGCCACAGTGATTGGTTCAATGAGAGGTGTGTGGCCTAAATCATGTTACTATGTCCCAATAAGAGCTCATCTGGAGGAAATTTTGCTCGAGCTATTGGCATAAAAGTACTCTCTTTTCTTTTTACTGGTAAAATTACTGGTAGCATGGGATGTGGAATTGGAGATAATGGCAGCCTTCTTGTCATCATGAGGAGAGAGTTTGAATGAGAATGGAGCAAGCACAGAGAAATGCAGAGTAGAGAGATGGGAAAACTAGAATTTTGGAAAAAACAACAACAACAAAACTTTGTGCTCCAGACCCAGCTGTACCTGAAGTCAAAAAATCCACTCTTGGTCTTCCCACTTTAAAAATCTCTATTTTTTTTCATGTTAAAACCTCTTTGAACTAGAGTTTCTGCCGCTTGCAATGAAAAGATTACTGGCTAACAACTATTATCAACCTTAGTTGATAACACTATTAGATTAACACTATTATCAACCTTAACATCATTTTATAGAATGGACCCCAGAATTTTGTTACAAGAAAACTTTATCAGATAGACAATTCTGACATCTGTAAAAATATATTTCTTCCTATGAACTACTATAATTATTCATTAAGACATTTGTTCATTTTATTCAACAAGTATTCTTTGCAAATATACTCTCTTTCAGACACTGTGTTCTGTTTTATATATTATACCAATTATTTACTTGATTTTCTCTCTCATTTTGTGATCTTTCAGTGGGCAGAATACTCCCGCCCAATCCCAAATAAAACTAAGATGTTGGAAATAAAAATAGAGGCAAGTTCTCTCCGTCTGAAGTGTTTTGTTCTTTTAAAAATTACGTTAAGTCTCATGTTCTTTGAGAAGGAACAATTAATTCTCTCAAACCCCTCTTTTTCTACCCCCTTTACACATGTCCCGTATTAATTATCTCCATAATTTTCTGACTATAATTTTGGAACATTTTAGAATTTATTGTCTCCCAAAATTATGATTAGAATAAATGGGCAGTTTAAGAATAAATCCATGTCTAGACCTTTCCCTACTGCATCAGAATCTGTTGGGATTATTACTTTAAATGAAAATTCGTGAGCTCCTTTTGCTCAGAGATTCTAAACTGGAGTCTTTGGGTACTGTCCTAGAATTTGCATCTTAACCAGCTCTCTTGGAGAATCACATGTACACAAATGTTTTGGAGTTACCTGGTTACTTAGGAAAAATTCTATAAGCATTCCAGGATATAGTGAAGGCATAGATTGACTTTGAGACCTAGATCATCAGCATTTAAATATTATTTACCTGCTCTAGTCTATACCTGATAGCAAATAATTATTTTAATAATCATAAACATTTCACACAGATGGAAGACCTGCTAAATATTCACATATTAATGTATGAGCAGAACAGTATTAATTAATCATAGGTAGACTCTATAGATCATAATATCTGTTTATTAAATTTAATTATAGAGTCCAAACTCTGTCTAATGAGGGATCTGCTGACTGATACTAACTTAAGCTGGAAAAATTGGTCTACTATTACTTTTTTCAAACAAAAAATGGCTTGCTCCTAAATTCTGTTCTTATATATTTCATCTAAACTCCTACAACATCTTTGTCATGGCTTTTTTTATATTAATTTTAGTTTGGAGGATTTTGTTTTTAATTTAATTTATTTTTTTATACAGCAGGTTCTTATTAGTCATCAGTTTCATACACATCAGTGTACACATGTCAATACCAATCGCCCAATGCATCACACCACCACCCCCAAACCCCTGCCACTTTCCTCCCTTGATGTCTATACATTTGTTCTCTACATCTGTTTCTCAATTTCTGCCCTGCAAACCAGTTCATCTCTACCATTTTTCTAGGTTACACATATACGCGTTAATATACGATATTTGTTTTTCTCTTTCTGACTTACTTCACTCTGTATGAGAGTCTCTAGATCCATCCATGTCTCAACAAATGACCCAATTTCGTTCCTTTTTAGGGCTGAGTAATATTCCATTGTATATATGTACCACATCTTCTTTATCCATTCATCTGTTGTTGGGCATTTAGGTTGTTTCCATGGCCTGGCTATTGTAAATAGTGCTGCAATGAACATTGGGGTGCATGTGTCTTTTTGAATTATGGTTTTCTCTGGGTATATGCCCAGTAGTGGGATTGCTGGATCAAAAGGTAATTCTATTTTCAGTTTTTTAAGGAACCTCCATAATGTCCTTCATAGTGGCTGTATCAATTTACCTTCCCACCAAAAGTGCAAGAGGGTTCCCTTTTCTCCACACCCTCTCCAGCATTTGTTGTTTGTAGATTTTCTGATGATGCCCACTCTAACTTGTATGAAGTGATACCTCATTGTAGTTTTGATTTGCATTTCTCTAATCATTAGTGATGTTCAGCAGCTTTTCATGTACTTCTTGGCCATCTGTATGTCTTCTCTGGAGAAATGTCTACTTAGATCTGCCCATTTTTGGATTGGGTTGTTTGTTTTTTTAATATTGAGCTGCATAAGTTATTTATATATTTTGGAGATTAATCCTTTGTCCATAGATTCATTTGTAAATATTTTCTCCCATTCTGAGGGTAATCTTTTTTGTCTTGTTTATGGTTTTCTTTGCTGAGCAAAAGCTTTGAAGTTTCATTAGGTCCCATTTGTTTATTTTTGTTTTTATTTCCATTACTCTAGGAGGTGGATCAAAAAATATCTTGCTGTGATTTATGTCAAAGAATATTCTTCCTAAGTTTTCCTCTAAGAGTTTTATAGTGTCTGGACTTACATTTAGGTCTTTAATCCATTTTGAGTTTATTTCTGTGTATGGTGTTAGGGAGTGTTCTAATTTCATTCTTTGACATGTAGCTGTCCAGTTTTCCCAGCACCACTTATTGAAGAGACTGTCTTTTCTCCATTGAATATCCTTGCCTCCTTTGTCATAGATTAATTGACCATAGGTATGTGGGTTTATCTCTGGGCTTTCTATCTTGTTCCATTGATCTATATTTCTGTTTTTGTGCCAGTACCATATTCTCTTGATTACTGTAGCTTTGTGGTATAGTCTGAAGTCAGGGAGTCTAATTCCTCCAGCTCCGTTTTTTTCCCTCAAGACTGCTTTGGCTATAAGGGGTCTTTGTATTTCCATACAAATTTTAAGATTTTTGGTTCTAGTTCCGTAAAAAATGCCATTGGTAATTTGATAGGGATTGCATTGAGTCTGTAGATTGCTTTGGGTAGTAGAGTCATTTTCACAATATTGATTCCTCCAATCCAAGAACATGGTATATCTCTCCATCTGTTGGTATCATCTTTAATTTCTTTCATCAGTGTCTTATAGTTTTCTGCATACAGGTCTTTTGTCTTCCTATGTAGGTTTATTCCTAGGTATTTTATTCTTTTTGTTGCAATGGTAAATGGGAGTGTTTCCTTAATTTCTCTTTTAGATTTTTCATCATTAGTGTATAGGAATGCAAGAGATTTCTGTGCGTTGATTTTGTATCCTGCAACTTTGCCAGATTCATTGATTAGCTCTGGTGGTTTTATGGTGGCATCTTTAGGATTCTCTATGTATCATATCATGTCATCTGCAAAGAGTGACAGTTTTACTTCTTCTTTTCCAATTTCTATTCCTTTTATTTCTTTTTCTTCTCTGATTGCTGTGGCTAGGACTTCCAAAGCTATGTTGAATAATAGTGTGAGAGTGGACATCCTTGTCTTGTTCCTGATCTTAGAGGAAATGCTCTCAGTTTTTCACTGTTGAGAATGATGTTTGCTGTGGGTTTGTCATATATGGCCTTTATTATGTTGAGGTAGGTTCCCTCTATGCCCAGTTTCTGGAGAGTTTTTATCATAATCGGTGCTGAATTTTGTCAACAGTTTTTTCTGCATCTATTGAGAGATCATATGCTTTTTATTCTTCAGTTTGTTAATATGGAGTTTCACATTGATTGATTTGCATATATTGAAGAATCCTTGCATCCCTGGGATAAATCCCACTTGATCAT
The DNA here is from genome assembly GCF_951394435.1 of Stenella coeruleoalba. Lineage (NCBI taxonomy): Eukaryota > Metazoa > Chordata > Mammalia > Artiodactyla > Delphinidae > Stenella > Stenella coeruleoalba. Next base: position 121,517,454 of record NC_137148.1, on the reverse strand, counting down.
GGTGTATGATACTTTTAATGTATTGTTGGATTCTGTTTGCTAGTATTTTCTTGAAGATTTTAGCATCTATATTCATCAGTGATATTGGTCTGTAATTTTCTTTTTTTGTAGTGTTTTTATCTGGTTTTGGTATCAGGGTGATGGTGGCCTTATAGAATGAGTTTCGGAGTGTTCCTTCCTCTGCAATTTTTTGGAAGAGCTTGAGAAGGATGGTTGTTATCTCTTCTCTAAATGTTTGATAGATTTCACCTGTGAAGCCATCTGGTCCTGGACTTTTGTTTGTTGGAAGATTTTTAATCACAGTTTCAATTTCCTTACTTGTGATTGGTCTATTCATATTTTCTATTTTTTCCTGGTTCAGTCTTGGAAGGTTATACCTTTCTAAGAATTTGTCCATTTCTTCCAGGTTGTCCATTTTATTGGCATAGAGTTACTTGTAGTAGTCTCTTAGGATACTTTGTATTTCTGCGGTGTCTGTTGTAACTTCTTTTTCGTTTCTAATTTTATTGATTTGAGTCCTCTCCCTCTTTTTCTTGATGAGTCTGGCTAATGGTTTATCAATTTTGTTTATCTTCTCAAAGAACCAGCTTTTAGTTTTATTGATCTTTGCTATTGTTTTCTTTGTTTCTATTTCATTTATTTCTGCTCTGATCTTTATGATTTCTTTCCTCCTGTTAACTTCTGGGTTTTGTTTGTTCTTCTTTCTCTAGTTCCTTAAGGTGTAAGGTTAGATTGTTTATTTGAGATTTTTCTTGTTTCTTGAGGTATGCTTGTATAGCTATAAACTTCCCTCTTAGAACTGCTTTTGCTGCATCCCATAGGGTTTGCATCTTCGTGTTTTCATTGTCATTTGTCTCTTGGTTTTTTTTTGATTTACTCTTTGATTTCTTCAGTGATCTCTTGGCTATTTAGTAATGTATTGTTTAGCTTCCATATGTTTGTGTTTTGTAGGTTCTTTCCCTGTAATTGATTTCTAATCTGATAGTGTTGTGGTCAGAAAAGATGCCTGATATGATTTCACTTTTCTTAAATTTACTGAAGCTTGATTTGTGACCCAAGATGTGATCTATCCTGGAGAATGTTCTGTGTGCACTTGAGAAGAAAGTGTAATCTGCTCTTTTTGGATGGAATGTCCTATAAATATCAATTGTGTCATTTAAAGCTTCTGATTCCTTATGTTTTTTTCATTTTGGATGATCTGTCCACTGGTGTATGTGAGGTGTTAACGTCCCCCACTATTATTGTGTTACTGTCGATTTCCTCTTTTATAGCTGTTAGCAGTTGCCTTATGTATTGAGGTGCTCCTATATTGGGTGCATATATATTTATAATTGTCATATCTTCTTCTTAGATTGATCCCTTGATCATTATGTAGTGTCCTTCCTTGTCTCTTGTGACATTCTTAGTTTAAAGTCTATTTTATCTGATATGAGTATTGCTACTCCAGCTTTCTTTTGATTTCCATTTGCATGGAATATCTTTTTCCATCGCCTCACTTTCAGTCTGTATGTGTCCCTAGTTCTGAAGTGGGTCTCTTGTAGACATCCTATATATGGGTCTTGTTTTTGTATCCATTCAGCAAGCCTGTCTCTTTTGATTGCAGCATTTAATGCATTCACATTTAAGGTAAGTATCGATATGTATGTTACTATGACCATTTTCTTAATTGTTTTGGGTTTGTGTTTGTATGTCCTTTTCTTCTCTTGTGTTTCCCACTTAGAGAAGTTCCTTTAGCATTTGTTGTAGAGATTGTTTGGTGGTGCTGAGTTCTCTTAGCTTTTGCTTGTCTGTAAAGCTTTTGATTTCTCCATCGAATCTGAATTAGTTCTTTGCCAGGTAGAGTAATCTTGGTTGTACATTCTTCCCTTTCATCATTTTAAGTATAGTATGCCATTCCCTTCTGGCTTGTAGAGTTTCTGCTGAGAAATCAGCTGTTAACCTTATGGGAGTTCCCTTTAGTGTTATTTGTCGTTTTTCCCATACTGCTTTCAATAATTTTTCTTTGTCTTTAATTTTTGCCAGTTTGATTATTATGTGTCTCAGCATGTTTCTCCTTGGGTTTATCCTGTATGGGACTCTCTGTGCTTCCTGGACTTGGGTGGCTATTCCCTTTCCCATGTTAAGGAAATTTTTTACTATAATCTCTTCAAATATTTTCTCGGGTCCCTTCTGTCTCTCTTCTCCTTCTGGGACCCCTATAATGTGAATGTTGTTGCATTTAATGTTGTCCCAGAGGTCTCTTAGGGTGTCTTCATTTCTTTTCATTCTTTTTTCTTTATTCTGTTCAGCAGCAGTGAATTCCATCATTCTGTCTTCCAGGTCACTTATCCGTTCTTCTGCCTCATTTATTCTATTATTGATTCCTTCTAGTGTATTTTTCATTTCAATTATTGTATTGTTCATCTCTGTTTGTTTGTTCTTTAATTCTTCTAGGTCTTTGTTAAACATTTCTTGCATCTTCTCGATCTTTGCCTCCATTCTTTTTCCGAGGTCCTGGATCATCTTCACTATCATTATTCTGAATTCTTTTTCTGGAGGGTTACCTATCTCTACTCCATTTAGGTTTTTTTCTGGGGTTTTATCTTGTTCCTTCATCTGGTACATAGCCCTCTGCCTTTTCATCTTGTCTATCTTTCTGTGAATGTGGTTTTTGTTCCACAGGCTGCAGGATTGCAGTTCTTCTTGCTTCTGCTCTGGAGGTTTTTTATTTTTAATTTTTAGTGTAGTTGATTTACAATGTTGTGTTAGTTTCAGGTGTACAGGAAAGTGAAGCAATGTTACATATACCACTCTTTTTTAGGTTCTTTTCCCATACAGGCCGTTACAGAGTATTGAGTAGAGTTCCCTGTGCTATACAGTAGGTCCTTATTAGTTAGTATTGAGTAGAGTTCCCTGTGCTATACAGTAGTTCCTTATTAGTTATCTATTTTATATGTAGTAGTGTATATGTGTCAGTTGAGTTTGGGGTTTTGAAGTTCATTTAAAAATTTGTATTGCCTTGCAAAAAGAAGTTGATACAGTGGATCTGTGTAGCAAGAATTGGATGTCAGAATGAGATCTTGTAATGTAGACATAGCTGCCTGAAGTTGGGATTTGGGGAGAAGGACTGAAATAGAAACTCAGATCAAAGTAGATGCTTGTGATACTTTGTCAGTTTCATAAATCAAGTGGAAATCTTATTGTGCTTACAAAATTTTCTGGGCCCTGGTAATGTTTTTGCATTGTTTATATTTGGATAAAAACACTCATGCTAAATAAAGGAACTTGGGAAGGGTTTCTTTCTCAAGAAGATTACTGCAAATGTTGGCCTCTGATTCTGGCCATCTAGGTTACAATTATTGATGTCATTTATTCATCTGTCCAACCAGCCATCCATCCAACAATGTTTATAAAGTGCCTGCAGTATGCCCTACACTGTACTAAGTACTTGGGATGGAATGTTGAACAACAGGGACCTAGCTCTGCCCTCAGGTATCTTATAATTTGGTGATTCTACTGATCTGTCCATCTGATCCTATGTGGAGGGACCCAGAGCATAGTCTTTCTCAACTTTCAGAAGAACATTATTTTAGTTCCCATAAATTATAGACTTATTGGCTTACTAGATATTTCATCTAAAATGCCTGATGGTATATACTGTGGTTCTGTGCATCTCAGTCCAATGTCCTGCAGGAGGCATACACAGGTTATTCCACTAATTATCACTACTTTCTTGCAGAGAATCTTGTCATGGATTGTACAAGGCAGTACAAGATTATTGTGCCCTTCACTAATTTATGACTCCAATCTGTAGCATGTACACCCCAATTTACTTCATTAGAAAGAATATAAATATGCATACCGACCCCCAGAATAACTTTAGGATCAGGAGGCCCATCTTGAGGGACCAGCTGTGACATTAATCACTTGGTGGTTCTATCAGCCAATGTCGGCAATTATGATCAGTACTACTTAGGAAAATAATTAGATCAGGCTTGCCCATCACTCCAGAGTATGGGTTCTGAAGGAGCAAGTGCTCACACAGAAATGTTCAATGAATTGTCGAGTATGCCAAATGACTGTCATTCTGGCTAATGATGGTCTGATAAATCTCTCTTAGTTGTCTAGATTTCTAGGTGGTGATATTTTCACTGACAGGAAGATCTAGTTTTAGGGATATGTGCTTGGGAGAGTCAAATCTATCTTTTCTAGTTTTGTCAGATAATTAATGGGAAGAGACAATTAGTGGTAATATTGAGGCTCTGAGAACACTGGAAAAAGTCGACTTTAAGGTAATGTTTTAGTAACAAAATTACTCAAGGCTCATCACATCTACATCCCACACTGTTACTTCTATATTCTCTGATCTTGGGGAGACAGATTGATTAAGCAGTTTATTGTTGTCATTTTTTAGTATTCTTTTAGGTCTTGGAATCACATCCTGTACATGCAGGTACAGTACTTTAGATTGGATGCTTTTTTTTGCCATTAACATTGGGGTGAGGTTGATGTAGGTTTTTCCCTTAGTGGAGCCAGAAACGTTTTCCCACTTTCTATTACAAACTAAGGTAGCTTCCATGGACCTAGTCATGACTTGGCCTCTGGTAATAGTGGTAAAACTAACACAATTGACATAAACATGCTCATATAGTATTTCATACTGTACAAAATATTGTCATACACATTTTTAAACATCTTTATTGGAGTATAATTGCTTTACAATGGTGTGTTAGTTTCTGCTTTATAACAAAGTCAATCAACCATATATATACATATATCCCCATATCTCCTCCCTCTTGTGTCTTCCTCTTACCCTCCCTATTCCAGCCCTCTAGGCGGTCACAAAGCACTGAGCTGATCTCCCTGTACTATGCGGCTGCTTCCCACTAGCTATCTATTTTATGTTTGGTAGTGTGTATAAGTCCATGCCACTCTCTCAGTTCGGCCCAGCTTACCCTTCCCCCTCCCCGTGTCCTTGAGTCCATTCTCTGTGTCTGTGTCTTTATTCCTGTCTTGCCCCAGGTTCTTCATAACCATTAAAAAAATTTATTTTTAGATTCCATATATATGTGTTAGCATGCACATTTTTATATTTGATTTTTGAAGCTGTGCCACGGGGTTGTTATTATCAAGCTCACTTTACAGATGAGGAAGTTAAGTCTCCGTGGGAGACTTATTTAAGGTCACATGACTTGGAAGACGTAGACCTAAACTAAAACCTAGCTCTTCTTAATCCAGTATCCTTTTCCTTTCCCACAACACTGAATGCCATTTGAAAAGATAGCTGTTGCATTATGCACTATCCAGATTTTACCCTGAACTGTCTTTGGATATATCTGATAATAAAGATAATGAAAATGCAATAATAGTAACAGTAATAATGATAGTTTAGTATTAAGGGTGTATGCTCTGATAGACCTTTATTCAAATCCCATGGATTGTTTGACCCTGGGCAACTGATTTAAATTCTCTAAGACTCAGTTTCCACATCTGTTGAGAGCAATAAGTGTCTCTTAATATTGTAAGTATTAAATGATATCATCCACATAATAACAGTAGTGAGATAATGATGATGATGACGATGACTGTTGGCTTGGGATCCTAGGTATAGTAAGAGCCAGATATTTTACATACATCATCTCTGAGTTTTGTAATAATCCTGTGACATGTGTATTTTAATTCTCAATTTACGTATGAGGAAATGAATATTAGAATACTTATGTAACTGGCTGTAGATTAAATGGTCAGCATGAGGCTGTGTTCGGATTTGAACCCACATTAGCCTGGCGACAAAATCCACATTCTCTGCTGCTGTAGTTGTTTCAAAGCATTCTTTGAAAAGGATGGAATCCTTCAAAGGATCCTGGGCAATGACTTCACCTGAAATCAACTATCAGTTAATTCCTTCAAATCCCTGACATTTCCTGAGTACCAAGTCCATATCATACTCACAGAAGAATTTAGTGTACAAAGAGATATGCACAGTAAAAGAGGTTTGAATTTTGCCATTTAGCATAGGCTAAATTGGTTGATGTGAATTGGTTGATGTAAATTGGTTGATGTGAATGAAAATGTTTCTTTTCGTGCTAATGAGCTCATATGTGTTAGCCTATGTTCTTAAAGAAAAAGTAGGTCAAATTCGGAAGAAATTACACTTTGGAAAAAAAATAGTTTAATGAAAATCTAAATTGTACCCCACAAATTTGTGACTCTGTACTTAGCAGACCAGCAAATGGTGATTCAGGCTTACAGCAAAAGAGCTTTAGTGCTTTTTGAAGAACTTACACCTCTATTCTTACATCTTGCCTCCTCTATAAATCTGGGAGGTAGTCAAGGAAAAAATTCGCACACTTCACAGCCAAGGAAGGGGAGGCCCAGAAGAGTGAAATTTCCTATCAGAGATCACACAGCAAGTGGAATTTGGTTCTATCTCCCAGACACTTTTCCTCTGTGACCTTAAAATAGGCACATAGGGGTAGGGCTATTTCTTAGACTCATATCATTTGTGGATGAAGATTTTTTTCCCCCAAGGCATTGCAAAAGATTACAATCGGAAAGTTTTCTTTCTTTTTTTTTTCCCCCAGTTGTATAAGTCTTCAATTTAGTTAGTATAAACTGTGAATCAGTACTCAGGTTCCAGTCCTGCTCTGCCCCATACCAGATAATAAACTAGGCCATGTAGCCTATTTGGGCCTACATTTCCTCTTGTAGAAAATGAGGATGTTGATACTTATTTTTTTCCCACAGGGCTGTTAAGAGCATCTAACCAGAGGCTGTAGGTGATAAGAACATGATCTCAATATCCAATTTGTGGATGCATTCTACCCACGCAGCATAATGTCCTCTTTCTTAACTACACCATGATTTCCTTTTCCGGAATCACCTCTCTCCCATTATGTGCAGTTTTGCAGGGGCTGGGAATCAGGGTCTCCCCTTCGCACGATGGCAGTCATAAGTATCCTGGAGGCCACTGCAGGCTCCTCTCACCAGATCCTTCCTCCCCACGACAGTGCAGCCATAGGGCAGGCAAAGGCCCTAAGTCAGACAGATGGGGCTGGAACTGAATCCTCAGCAAAGTGACAGAGAGAGAAGAAACAAAACAACTCCAACAAGTTAATCATTTGATTCCACTACAGCTCCTTCAGGAGACAGAGTAGTAGCTCCTCTACCCAGTAAGCAGTTTGTTGTTCCATTCTGGAGCTGGATTCTCCATCCTACCCAGCAAGTCTATAGGAATCCATTCTCCTACTGAGTTTTCTATTAAGTTAGCCAGAGTTTGATTCTGTCGATTGAAGTGAAGGAATCCTAACTATTATATTTCCAAGTTTTTAATCACATTTCCTTGATTTTAAGATGTCATAACTTTAATATGTACCATTGATTTTCTGGGACAAAAGAAAGCAGCATTGCACTGTATTCAATAGTTATTATATTAATATATTGAAGACCAATAGGCATCCTGATTTGTGAAATGTGAAACATGAAAGGTGGAATGTGAAAAAATGTGTGTGTTAAAACTGAGTAAATATGGTACTTATGTTATCATTATTAGTAAATTATAGCAGGATAATAATTATGCCAACTAAGCATTTTTATGTACATAGAACCCAGCGGAGTGAGGGAAGCATGCCAGAGGAGTCCATTCTAAAATTCTCTTGATTGCTCTCTAAGAATTCCTGAATTTATTGCCTTTTGGTGTGAGAAGTCTCCAGTTTTAGCTGCCAGCTAATTTCCAAAGTTGAAGGCAGTTCTGGTTTACAGTGAGTGGGGAGGTTTGCAGGAAAATAGCATACAGCAGTAGGGAGAAGCTCTCTGAACAACTTACTATGTTAAATCTGGAGTCAAAAACTCAAAAGGCAATAGGGGTCAGGCATATAATAGTAATGGTAAACTGGAGAGTTCAGGTCCCATTTGAAGAGAAGGGCGGCTATCTGGTCCTAGCCAACTGTTGCTACACTGTCTTATTTTTCCAAAAGCAAAGTTGTTCTGAATATACAGCTAATGGGCAGTTATCTTTGAGAGATATTTTTATAGCCTCCTACATATAGTTGGTGAAAAATTAGCCTTGATGTGGAGGGAGGAGCTTATCAATTTGGCTTCTCATCAACTTATCAATTTGGCTTCTCATCAACTTTGTTAAGCCACTGATTCTTAGGTGTTTTTATAATTTATTACTAAGACGTGTAAGTCTATGTTGGCAGCCTTGATTAACAGATTAATGATCACTGCTCCCTGCGATGTAATTCTCATTGTTGCCCCATCAGAGCTATAAATTTATGTCTGAGTTTAGGAGCAGGTGAAGGTGACAATCTGGCATGGACATATATACACTACCAAATGTAAAATAGATAGCTAGTGGGAAGCAGCCACATAGCACAGGGAGATCAGCTCGGTGCTTTGTGTGACCACCTACAGGGGTGGGATAGGGAGGGAGGGAGGGAGGGAGATGCAAGAGGGAGGAGATATGGGGATATATGTATAGTATAGCTGATTCACTTTGTTATACAGCAGCAACTAACACACCATTGTAAAGCAATTATACTCCAATAAAGATGTTAAAAAAAAAAAAGGAGAACAAAAAAAAAAACCAAAGAAACCATAGGAGGAATAAGAGGATTTGGGCTGTTTCACTGAAGACAAAGAAATGCCCTAAAGAAACAATTTTCCAAGTCGCCGTTTTGACTTGACTGTGGCAGTGACTTAGTTGGAAGACAATGTGATAATGAACTGCAGCAGGATCAAGAGGAGGCGGGTCTATTAGTGACTCCAAACCTACTTGCTGTGCAGATCTTGCAACTCCGCTTTTGTTTCCATCTCCTCCTCTGTAGAGCAGAGCAACTGTTCATAATTTGACTGCCATTTGCATCATGAGTTAAGGCTGCATCTTCCCATGGCCCAGCTTATCACAGACGGGCTGCAGATTTAACGAGATGATGCATCTCTGCTCTATCACCTCCTAGCTCTCTAAGCAACGGCAGTTATGTAACCCTTTATATCTCACTGCCTCATTTGGCAAATGGGGATAATGACAACACCCACCTCATTGTTTTGTTATAAAAATTACTCTATGCCTGTGACAGGCTGAGCAGGGTAAGTATTTAGTAAACATTAGCTACATTATTTAGTAGAAGGACAAGAAGATATTTGTGATGGGTACTGTGTAGATTAAATGCACTGGTTTATGATTCTTATTAGCGGGGGGTTGACAAACTATGGCCCCTGAGTCAAATCTAGCCTGCCGTGCTCATTTGTTTATGTACTGTCAGGGGCTGCTTGTGTGTTATCAAAGCAAGGTTGAGTAGTTATAATACAGATTCTATGGCACATAAACTTAAAATGTTTACTATCTGGCCCTTTACAGGAAAAGTGTGCCAACCCCTGGTGTTTGTCAAGAAAACTAACACAAATCCCAAATTCATGTAATTTACATTTAGTAAGTTTGGTTGAATTCTAATTTATTTAATCTTTATCCCACTGCTAACTAATAGACATTCAGAAGGTTTTCTTTTTTTTTTCATTTATAAATAATTCTTCAATAAATGACACAGAATATATGTGAATATATCTGTAGGCTATGTTCCTACACAGGAAATATTAGAGGTAAGTATTTGGGTCACCTCAGTTGATGTGCTTACAGATTTATTGATGGGACATAGTGAATATCCTCCTCACTACCAAAGTTGTCAGAACGGAGTACAGAATTGAGCTGTCAGTTCTAATTCCCTTTAACAGAGTTTATCATTAATTAGTGTCTTTGATTGAGCCAGAGGTTGTAGTCCCCAGAGAAAAAACACAACACTGAAGCTCAAGGAATTGACTACTTGTCAGATGAGGTTAGCTATCAAGATTCCTACCCATCACAAGTACTCTTCTGGCTGGTCATTGCTTCCCTCTCTCAGTTCATTGTTGCTGCCTTTGGGCCTTGTGATAGGTTGCCTGGATAGAGTCAGCAGGCTTAATGTAATGTTCCATCTGGATCATCACATCTCTTGTCCATAAAAGGCTTATGACTGCATAACTCTGGATAAGAGAACAGTAGTATTATTCTTTTGTGCAAGGTGCTTTTATTCCTAAAACTTGAGCTCTTTATGAATCATGAAGACCTGATTGTGGAAACAGAAGTTTTATCCTTAGTAAAGGGCCCGTCTGTTTTTCTTTTGACATACTTAGGGTGATGGCATCACCTGCAAAGACAGAGCTGAGGGTTCACTATTGCTGCACATGATTATGATATATTGATTCGTAGATTGCAGAGATTCACTGACTATGACGAGGTAGTATTCTAAAACAAATTACTATGTTAAATCTGGAGTCAAAAACTCAAAAGGCAATAGGGGTCAGGCATATAATAGTAATGGTAAACTGGAGAGTTCAGGTCCCATTTGAAGAGAAGGGCGGCTATCTGGTCCTAGCCAACTGTTGCTACACTGTCTTATTTTTCCAAAAGAAAAGTGAAACGCTTCCAAGTTTTAGAAATTTGCAACTACTTCAAAATAAAAACCAAAAGCATATATGGCAGGCCAATTGAAATATGTCTTCTGGTTTTACTCCATCTGTAAGTCATCAGCTGAGGTCTCTGCATTAGAAATTAATAGCAGAGCTGAGGAGAGCTGGGGTGAAGTAGGAGGTCATAGGACTAGAAAGCTAACCTTTTAAAGCAAACTAGCACACTAGAATTCAAGGAAGAGCTTGAAACATAGTCAGGGGTAGGCCAATCATGGCGATCATAAATAACACTGGTCCAGTGGCTGTAGGAAGAAAAAGATCCATATAGTTAGAAGCTAGAATGATTGAGTATGGGAATGGCTCAGGATGAGAAATTCATAGCTAAGGCCATGAACATCTAGGAATTCCCCTTAGGAGCAAGGGCTTTGTCATCAGATAGACATACCAGCAGTGGGAATGACTTCTCTAAGCCTCCATTCCCCTTCTGAGGACTAAATGAGAAAATGTGTGTAAAGTAGTTTGCACAGCCCTGATGCATGGCTCATGTTTAATATACATTAGCTGATGGAATCTAAAATGTAAAATGGTCCTGGGTTTGTGAAAAAACATCATGCAATACACCTTTGAGCTAGAATTCTTTTATACTCTCAGCACGTGTTTTGAGTTGGAATTATTTGCCATGTACCGATTTATTGGATAGTCACTATGGAATCCTGCACTGTTGTTGTTTTGTGACTGGACTTGTGAAGGGCCCAGAAAACTCTGCAGCATATCAGGAACCAGAGCCCTGGGAATTCTGTGATGCAGATGCTCACTGTCAGGGCAAAGGGTATTTGCCCTTAGGGACAGATGTTAGTCCTCAGTGATTGTTATGAGTTATGGACCAGGGTAGTGGACTGAGTCAGAAGAGAACTGTGAAGCATGTTCTAATGTGGAGAGGGTCTTGAGCCCTGCAATGTCTGTGAAAACTACTCCTGTGAGGTACTGTTGGGCCTCATAAGATCACCAAGGTAATCAAGAACCTTTCAGATTTGCCAGTGGCTCCAAAGAGGTGAAGACTAATGAGAGAGTTGATCTAGTGCTAGTAACATATTGTATTTATTTAGATTTGGTACTAGATTAATATCTTATTTTTATAGACCAGTGAATTCAAGGTGGGTGTGAGAGAGGTTTGTGGTTGTGGAGGTACCTCTCGTTGCTTGCTGTAAGTTGAGCTGGGTGCGTCTGAGGAGGCCTGGGTGAGTGCATTTTAGAAATCTGTCCTGAAATACTCAGTCTTGGGCTTCATTATTTTCATGGCCTGCTTAAGCAGAAAACTGTTATTTCCTGGAGAAAGACTTTTATCTATTACCAAAATGTTCTGACCAGGGCTGTCAAGAGAAAATGTGGTCTTAGATTTTCAACTCAGAGGGGTTTAACTACCAGTTAATATTAAAATGAGATGTAAGATTTTCCACTGCAATTTTTTTTCCAGTGCAATTTTTCCATTGCATTGCCCATGCGTGTTACATAGAGAGACAGATCTACATATACATCTGTATGTATACATATGGATACATTTATACATATATATATTAATGTAATACATATTCTAATTTGACTTTAATTACTAGTGTATGATTTAAATTAATGTTGTTTGATCATTATTTCCATGTAGTAAACTATACACGTAATTGTGTCACAAAGTCATTATTTTTCATTGTTTTTATATTAATCATAATGAAAAACAATATTAATTATCATCATTTCTCTCAAGATATCAATCTTGCCAAACTGGCGTATGTATTTTTATTCATACTTTATTTTCCTATGGTAAGATACATTTCCTATGGAGAGCATCTATTTAGATATTTCTTATCTTTTTTCTCATTCCTTTTATTAATCATGGCCAACTGTTAAATAGTTCATCTTCCAAGGACTTTTTTCCCCCAATGCTTTTAATGACTAAGTTACTTGGAACAGCAGCAGGAAGAAAATCTCTGAGGCAGAATCTGCTCACACAGATTCTGACAAGTCTCAGCTCAGGGCAAATTTCCAAAGGATAATTATAGATGTCGCTAAAGTTGAATTCACGATGGTCAGATTGTCAGAAATCTTATTTATAAATGCTATCATAATGCTGTAGGGGAAACTCCATTTTACTTTGGAAAAGTTTGAAATCAGCTAAGTTGCTTGAGTTGGCTTCTATCTCTGATTTAGTGTCTGAGTCCCCCGTGGAGCTTTTGAAGGCTATAAATAAAAGTAAATTCAGCCCCTAATATAAACTTTCTCAGCCAGTATTTATTATTAAGTAACACTGAAGTCATTCACTCACTCACTCATTCACTCACCCACCCACCGTTTGGCACTGCTCTATGAACTACAGGTAACGCAGAGTTCTCCCATCAAGACTATGAGGCAGTTAGTTACTATTACAACGATTACTTTACCAATGAAGAAACTAAAATGTGGAGAGGTCAAGTAGCTTGCCCAAAGTCACATAAGTAGTAAGTTGCAGAGTCAGAGTTCAAACCCAGGCAGCTCAACTCTTGAGTTCATGCTTATAGCCATCGTATCTCACTGCTGCTCATCCTTAGGGTCCCTTATGACCAGATATGGATCTGGATTTGTCAGGATAATATCACAAAATGGAATTCATTGCCTGGTTCTCAATTCTTACTAATTTGATTTGAATATTTCCTTTTTATCATGATTGATTTTTAGGGGATCAGACATACTGGTTGATTACTCTCTAATGAGCAAACAAATAAAAATTTGTCTCCAGTCTGGACTTTTTGGATCAGACTCCCTGATGGCTGGGGCCTGAGCATCTTTGACTTTAAATAGCTTCTCTGGCAATTCTGATGCATCGCTTGCCATATAAGATCAGAAGGAAGACAGGTAGCTGTACTATTTATTTCAATATGAGGTAGACCGAGGACTCTGGAAAGCTGTGAGAGGTATATGGGGACACGGGGATGAGAGACATTGATTCTGACCGAGAAGCCTTCTGAAGACCTGGCATATTGTAAAGTCTCTGAAGGAATACAAAATAATAAGGACCATTTACTGAATACCTCTATGAGAAGGGAAAGCGTTATACTTGAATGCCCTCCTATAGGATAAACCTGCAGATGTTTGAAGGTAGACTTGTTACTGTTGTTGTTGTTTTTTTTTTTTTTTATGCTGTACGCGGACTCCGGGCGCACAGGCTCAGCGGCCATGGCTCACGGGCCCAGCCGCTCCGCGGCACGCGGGATCCTCCCGGACCGGGGCACGAGCCCGTGTCCCTTAGCATTGGCAGGCGGACTCTCAACCACTGCGCCACCAGAAGCCCCTTCTTACTGTTTTACAAGAGAAGATATTTCGGTTTCCTGGTATTGAGAAATATTTAAATATTAAGTTTGCTAAGGCCTAAGACTGTAGTACCAGAGGGTTAACATTAAGTTTCTAATGTTACAACAGAATTGGCACTAACTAAAAGTGAACAGTTGTTGCCCTTCTGTTTGTTCTGCCATTATTTCCTCAATGCAAGAGCCTCAAACAGCCATACATTAGCATATTGGCTCCTCTATTTTTGCTTTGCTTTTGTCTTTTCTGAGCTCTCTCTGGAAGCATCTTTGCTTGGGATGATTAAGGGCCCTCTACGAATCAGCATACGTATTAGAAAAGGTACAGAATGTATGGTTCTCCATATGACATATAAAATCTGGTAGATGTAATATTTTTTGAATTTAATTTAATTTATTTTTTATACAGCAGGTTCTTATTAGTCATCCATTTTATACACATCAGTATATACATGTCAATCCCAATCTCCCAATTCATCACACCACCACCCGCCACTTTCCCCCCTTGCTGTCCATACATTTGTTCTCTACATCTGTGTCTCAGTATCTATCCTGCAAACCGGTTCATCTGTACCATTTTTCTAGGTTCCACATATATGTGTTAATATACGATATTTGTTTTTCTCTTTCTAACTTGCTTTACTCTGTATGACAGTCTCTAGATCCATCCATGTCTCTACAAATGACACAATTTCATTCCTTTTTATGGCTGAGTAATATTCCACTGTATATATGTACCACATCTTCTTTATCCATTTGTATGTTGATGGGCATTTAGGTTGCTTCCATGACCTGGCTATTGTAAATAGTGCTGCAATGAACATTGGGGTGCATGTGTTTTTTGAATTATGGTTTTCGTAGGGTATATGACCAGTAGTGGGATTGCTGGGTTGTATGGTAGTTCAATTTTTAGTTTTTTAAGGAACCTCCATACTGTTCTCCATAGTGGCTGTATCAATTTACATTCCCACCAACAGTACAAAACGGTTCCCTTTTCTCCACTCCCTCTCCAGCATTTGTTGCTTGTAGATTTTCTAATGATGCCCATTCTAACTGGTGTGAGGTGATACCTCATTGTAGTTTTGATTTACATTTCTCTAATAATTAGTAATGTTGAGCAGTTTTTCATGTGCTTCTTGGCCATCTGTATGTCTTCTTTGGAGAAATGTCTGTTTAGGTCTTCTGCCCATTTTTGGAATGGGTTGTTTGTTTCTTTAATATTGAGCTGCATGAGCTGTTTATATATTTTGGAGATTAATCCTTTGTCTGTTGATTCGTTTGCAAATATTTTCTCCCATTTTGAGTATTGTCTTTTTGTCTTGTTTATGGTTTCCTTTGCTGTGCAAAGGCTTTGAAGTTTCATTAGGTCCCATTTGTTGATTTTTGTTTTTATTTCTATTACTCTAGGAGGTGGATCAAAAAAGATCTTGCTGTGATTTATGTTTTCCAGAGAGTTTTTTTATCATAAATGGGTGTTGAATTTTGTCGAAAGCTTTTTCTGCATCTATTGAGATGATCATATGGTTTTTCTTCTTCAATTTGTTAATATGGTGTATCACATTGATTGATTTGCGTATATGGAAAAATCCTTGCATCCCTGGGAAAAATCCCAGTTGATCATGGTGTATGATCCTTCTAATTTATTGTTGGATTCTCTTTGCTAGTATTTTGTTGAGGATTTTTGCATCTATATTCATGAGTGACATTGGTCTGTAATTTTCTTTTTTTGTAGTGTCTTTGTCTGGTTTTGGTATCAGGGTGATAGTGGCCTCATAGAATGAGTTTGGGAGTGTTCCTTCCTCCACAATTTTTTGGAAGAGCTAGAGAAGGATGGGTGTTACCTCTTCTCTAAATGTATGATAGAATTCACCTGTGAAGCCATCTAGCCCTGGACTTTTGTTTGTTGGAAGATTTTTAATCACAGTTTCAATTTAATTACTTGTGATAGATCTGTTCATATTTTCTATTTCTCCCTGGTTCAGTCTTGGGAAGGTATACCTTTCTAAGAATTTGTCCATTTCTTCCAGGTTATCCATTTTATTGGCATAGAGTTACTTGTAGTAGTCTCTTAGGATGCTTTGTATTTCTGTGGTGTCTGTTGTAACTTCTTTTTCATTTCTAATTTTATTGATTTGAGTCCTCTCCCTCTTTTTCTTGATGAGTCTGGCTAATGGTTTATCAATTTTGTTTATCTTCTCAAAGAACCAGCTTTTAGTTTTATTGATCTTTGCTATTGTTTTCTTTGTTTCTATTCATTTATTTCTGCTCTGATCTTTATGATTTCTTTCCTCCTGCTAACTTCTGGGTTTTGTTTGTTCTTCTTTCTCTAGTTCCTTTAGGTGTAAGGTTAGATTGTTTATTTGAGATTTTTCTTGTTTCTTGAGGTATGCTTGTATAGCTATAAACTTCCCTCTTAGAACTGCTTTTGCTGCATCTCATAGGTTTTGGATCTTCATGTTTTCATTGTCATTTGTCTCTAGGTATTTTTTGATTTCCTCTTTGATTTCTTCAGTGATCACTTGGTTATTTAGTAACATATTGTTTAGCCTCCAAGTGTTTGTGTTTTTTACGTTTTTTTCCCTGTAATTGATTTCTAATCTCATGGCATTGTATTCAGAAAAGATGCTTGATATGATTTCAGTTTTCTTAAATTTACTGAGGCTTGATTTGTGACCCAAGATGTGACCTATCCTGGAGAATGTTCCATGCGCACTTGAGAAGAAAGTGTAATCTGCTGTTTTTGGATCGAATGTTGTATAAATATCAATTAAATCTATCTGGTCTATCGTCATTTAAAGCTTGTGTTTCCTTATTAATTTTCTGTTTGGACAATCTGTCCATTGGTGTAAGTGAGGTGTTAAAGTCCCCCACTATTATTGTGTCACTGTTGATTTGCTCTTTTATTGCTGTTAGCAGTTGCCTTATGTATTGAGATGCTCCTATATTGGGTGCATATATATTTATAATTGTTATATCTTCTTCTTGGATTGATCCCTTGATCATCATGCAGTGTTCTTCTTTGTCTCTTGCAACAGTCTTTGTTTTAAAGTCTATTTTGTCTGATATGAGAATTGCTACACTAGCTTTCTTTTGATTTCCATTTGCAAGGAATATCATTGTCCATCCCCTCACTTTCAGTTGGTATGTGTCCCTAGGTCTGAAGTGGGTCTCTTGTAGACAGCATATATATGGGTCTTGTTTTGTTTTTTTTTTTTAAACATCTTTATTGGAGTATAATTGCTTTACAATGGTATGTTAGTTTCAGCTTCACAACAAAATGAATCAGTTATATATATACATATGTTCCCATATCTCTTCCCGCTTGCGTCTCCCTCCCTCCCACCCTCCCCATCCCACCCCTCCAGGCGGTCACAAAGCACCGAGCTGATCTCCCTGTGCTATGTGGCTGCTTCCCACCAGCTATCTACCCCACGTTTGGTAGTGTATATATGTCCATGCCTCTCTATCGCTTTGTCACCATTTACTAGAGAGTGGACTTGAGGCTATGGGGAGGGGGAAGGGTAAATGGGTCTTGTTTTTGTATCCATTCAGCCAGTCTATGTTTTTTGGTTGGAGCATTTAATCCATTTACATTTAAGGTAATTATCGATATGTATGTTCCTATTACCATTTTCTTAATTGTTTTGGGTTTGTTTTTGTATGTCCTTTTCTTCTCTTGTGTTTCCCACTAAGAGAAGTTCCTTTAGCATTTGTTGTAGAGCTGGTTTGGTGGTGCTGAATTCTCTTAGCTTTTGCTTGTCTGTAAAGCTTTTGACTTCTCCATCGAATCTGAATGAGATCCTTGCTGGGTAGAGTAATCTTGGTTGTAGGTTCTTCTCTTTCATCCCTTTAAGTATATCATGCCACTCCCTTCTGGCTTGTAGAGTTTCTGCTTAGAAATCAGCTGTTAACCTTATGGGAGTTCCCTTTTGTGTTATTTGTCATTTATCCCTTGCTGCTTTCAGTAATTTTTCTTTGTCTTTAACTTTTGCCAATTTGATTACTGTGTGTCTCGGCATGTTTCTCCTTGGGTTTATCCTGTATGGGGCTCTCTGTGCTTCCTGGACTTGGGTGACTCTTTCCTTTCCCATGTTAGGGAAGTTTTCAGCTATAATCTCTTCAAATATTTTCTCAGGTTCTTTCTCTCTCTTTTCTCCTTCTGGGACCCCTATAATGTGGATGTTGTTGCATTTAATGTTGTCTCTGAGGTCTCTTAGTCTGTCTTCATTTTTTTTCATTCTTTTTTCTTTATTCTGTTCAGCAGCAGTGAATTCCATCATTCTGTCTTCCAGGTCACTTATCCGTTCTTCTGCCTCATTTATTCTATTATTGATTCCTTCTAGTGTATTTTTCATTTCAATTATTGTATTGTTCATCTCTGTTTGTTTGTTCTTTAATTCTTCTAGGTCTTTGTTAAACGTTTCTTGCATCTTCTTGATCTTTGCCTCCATTCTTTTTCAATGTCCTGGATCATCTTCAGTATTGTTTTCTGAATTCTTCTTCTGGAAGGTTGCCTATCTCCACTTCATTTAGTTGTTTTTCTGGGGTTTTATCTTGTTCCTTCATCTGGAACATAGCCTTCTGCCTTTTCATCTTGTCTATCTTTCTATGAATGTGGTTTTTGTTTCACAGGCTGCAGGATTGTAGTTCTTCTTGCTTCTGCTGTCTGCCCTCTGGTGGATGAGGCTATCTAAGAGGCTTGTGCAAGTTTCCTGATGGGAGGGACTGGTGGTAGGTGGAGCTGGCTGTTGCTCTGGTGGGCAGAGCTCAGTAAAACTTTAATCCCTTGACTGCTGATGGGTGGGGCGGGGTCCCCTCCCTGTTGGTTGTTTGGCCTGAGGTGACCCAACACTGGAGCCTACCCAGGCTCTTTGGTGGGGCTAATGGCAGACTCTGGGAGGGCTCAGGCCAAGGAGTACTTGCCAGAACTTCTTCTACCAGTGTCCTTGTCCTCACAGTGAGACAGAGCCACCCCCCCCCCACCTCTGCAGGAGACCCCCCCAACACTAGCAGGTAAGTCTGGCTCAGTCTCTATGGGGTCACTGCTCCTTCCCCTGCGTCCTGATGTGTACACTATTTTGTGTGTGCCCTCCAAGAGTGTAGTCTCTGTTTCCCCCATTCCTGTTGAAGTCCTACAATCAAATCCCGCTAGCCTTCAAAGTCTGATTCTCTAGGAATTCCTCCTCCCGTTGCCAGACCCCCAGGTTCGAAAGCCTGATGTGGGGCTCTGAACCTTCACTCCAGTGGGTGGACTTCTGTGGTTTAAGTGTTCTCCAGTTTGTGGGTCACCCACCCAGCAGTTACAGAATTTGATTTTTTTGTGATTGCACCCCTTCTACCATCTCATTGTGGCTTCTCCTTTGTCTTTGGATGTGGGGTATTTTTTGGTGAGTTCCAGTGTCTTCCTGTTGATTGTTCAGCAGTTAGTTGTGATTCCAGTATTCTCACAAGAGGGAGTGAGAGCACGTCCTTCTACTCCACCATCTTGAACCAGTCTCTGATTTAATATTTTTGATGTTTGGCATAGGCTGTTGGGAGCACAAGGGTATCTGCCTTTGGTCTCTTTGAACTACAATAGTACCCTGCTTATCTGTGGTTTTGCTTTCTGTGATTTCAGTTACTCATAGTCAACCATGGTCTCTATGCCTAGAAATAAACAATTCATAAGTGTTAAAATGTGCACCATTCTGAGTAGTATGATAAAATCTGGTGTCTTCCTACTCTGTCCTGGCCAGGATGTGAATCATCCCTTTGTCCAGCATATCCACACTGTACAAACTACCCGCCCCTTAGTATAGAAAAAAACATAGTATATATTTTAATGTTCAGTACTATCCACGATTTCAGGCATCCACTGGGGGTCAGATAAGGAGGGGCTACTGTACAGAGTCTAAGGTAGGGCCCCTAGAAAATGTAAAATCCTTCCCGTAATCTTTTTGTAATGTATTTTGTCCTAGTGATCAGAGAAGGCTGGAAGTGGAGAAGTTATTGTTTAATACCAGTGGGTATAAAACCTTGGTAATTTTTTTTTCTCTCAGTCAGGCATGGCGGACTAAATCATTGTTTGACTCCCATACATAGCAGATGCCATGTGGAACAGAATGCTCCCTAAAGTTCTCTTAGCTGAAATCTGTTTTCTTTTGGTTTGTCTTTGGGTCTTTGTGGGGTGATAACTGCTAAGATGAAGAGCTTTAATACTGGTAGTACCTTCATCCACAAGGATCTGGCTCTCTGTAGGCTGTTGTTTTGTCCCTCTCAAAGTTTCACACCCACAATGAATCACAGTAGACAGTGATTCTCATTTGTCCAGGACTCATATCAATCATTGCAATTACAAAGTTGTATAGGGAAGCACAATGGTCATAACATAATATTCACTAATTAACTATAATTGATGTAACCATTTGTCCAATGCAAATTAATTGCAAAATCAAATTGAAAACTATGCAATGCATAGAATTTTATGAATTCATTAAAGTGGAATTGGAGAACTATTCCAATCACATGGGCAACTGTTGTAAAAGGAGAATTTAACAAGATTATATCCATTAAAGTAAAAAACAAAGGGGGGAGGATAATATGTGCTTCAAAGAGGATGATGTGAAGAAAAAATGATCAGGAGATGTCTTTTTGAAAATTGTAATAGACAATTAATTTTCTTTTTACAAAGATTTATAATTGTGAGGAAAATTTAAACAAAAATGAAGGTCATCCTACAGTAATGCCAGAAAATTATGTTGGTTAAATTACACCAAAATCAAACAAAAGGCTATATTTTTCTTTGTTTATTCTAAAAAGGTACAAAGTTGCAGTTACAACATAAATTCAGTACACATAAGATAAACTTATTTTCCTTATGTTCAGTTTCATTATTCAACATAAAATCCTTAATCAAACTATCATTTTGTTTGCTATGTACTATGACATTTTGCTTAATTTGTATCAGTCAGGGTCTTGGCTAGAAGCAGAAGGCACAGTCAAACTGGTAGTTGAGGAGAGTTTACTATTTACAAAGGTCTGGAGAGGTTTTAGAGAAACTCCCAAGGGATAATACAGTATCCTGGTGCTAGCAATAGTGGGAAACCACAACCTCTCCTAGGATTGAGGAATCAGTTGGAGAGAGCAGTTACTTGAACTCAGAGTATTGTACGGAGAGTGCCATCTTTGGTAGGGAATGGGGACACAGCCAGCTCATGATGATCACACAGGGAGGAAGCCAGAAAATAAACACTCTTACTTCACTCTCCTCCTGTCCTCTAAACTCCTGCCAGTGTCTCCAAATGGCCAAAACTAGTTAGAAGCCTGAGTGCAAATAGATCCGTTTTCTTTGGCACAGAGCAGGGTGCAGAAAGGTGGAGAGTAGAAGTGGTGAGGGCACATGGAAAATTTTAGCACACCCTTTGAAATGGATTACTTTTATTATTTTAAATTAACTTTTATTAGACTGTAGTTGATTTACAATGTTGTGTTAGTTTCTGCTTTACAGCAAAGTGAATCAGTTATACATATACATATATCCACTCTTTTTTAGATTCTTTTTCCATATAGGTCATTACAGAGTGTTGAGTAGAGTTCCCTGTGCTATACAGTAGGTTCTTATTAGTTATCTATTTTATATATAGCAGTGTGTATATGTCAATCCCAATCTCCCAATTTATCCCTCTTCCACCTTCCCCTTTTCCCCTGGGCAACCATAAGTTTGTTTCCTACATCTGTGACTCTATTTCTGTTTTGTAAATAAGTTTATTTGTACCATTTTTTTAGATTCCACATATAAGTGATATCATATGATATCAAATATAAGTGATATCACATATAAGTGATATCAAAGATATCATATGATATCTTTCTCTGTCTGACTTACTTCACTCAGTATGACAGTCTCTAGGTCCATCCATGTCACTGCAAATGGCATTATTTCATTCTTTTTTATGGCTAATATTCCCTTGTATATATGTATAGTACCACATCTTCTGTATCCATTCATCCATTTGATGGATATTTAGGTTGCTTCCATGTCCTAGCTATTGTAAATAGTGCTGCAGTGAATATTGGGGTGCATGTATCTTTTCGAATTATGGTTTTCTCCAGATATATGCCCAGGAGTGGGATTGCTGGATCTATTTTTAGTTTTTTAAGGAATTTCCATACTGTTCTCCATTGTGGCTCTGCCAATTTACCTTCCCACCAACAGTGCAAGAGGGTTCCTTTTTCTCCACACCCTCTCCAGCATTTGCTGTTTGTAGACTTTCTGACCGGTGTAAGGGGATACCTCATTGTAATTTTGATTTGCATTTCTCTGATAAATAGTGATGTGGATTACTTTTAAGTGGACTTTTTTTCAGAACCTAATATCCTCAGATAAAGAAGGTGGCTTCCTGTGCTCAAGGAATGTTTGCCCAGCATAAAATAATGGGACTTTTAATGGCTTATTTAGGATATGTTTTAATGTAAGATTAAAATAACATTTATAGTCACAATGTGTACTTTTACTGAACAATTACTGACACGGTAATATCCTTCAGAATTCCTCATTCACGCTGCTGCCCCATCCTGCCTCTCCAATTTTGCATTTGGGAAGTTGACTGTTTGGAGCTAAGTGTAAGATGACATTTATTCAAATTAAGTTTTGTGGTATTCAGTTTGGATCATAATTTCAGTCTTCTGGGACCTTTCTGGAGCCTGATATTTTTCATCTATCTTATCAGCTGCTCCTCCCAGCTTTTTGTCATGCTTAAATATGATCAGCTGCGAATGATCGTCCAGTGACTGATAATAATGTTACTTTGGGCATGGCTGTGGATGGATTCCTGACACACTCACTACAGACTCTACTCTAGGATGACAATAATTCAGTTTATTAGTAAGGTTAGACTAAGTTGTGCTGCAGTAACAATTAACCCCTGACATCTCAGTGACTTTCCATACCAAATTTTATTTTTCACTTATGCTTCAAGCTTACTCCATGTCCTTCTACTCATAGTTCACTGGCTGGAACCAGTTTTATGACCCCAATCTAACGATAAGGCAATTAAAAATATGGAAGAATGCGAGAATATTTAGTGAGCATTAAATTTTAGTATCTTTTAGATGAAGTCCTGTGACCAAATCCACCTGACACTACTCTTATCTCATCTACATTGAATCCACCTGACCCTGTTCTTATCACATCTGCACTGAATCCACCTGACACTGCTCTTATCTACATTTCTCCATCTTCTAATGACTTGTCATTTACTGAATGCCACTTATAGAATAGCAATTATTAAGCATATACTCTATAATTTAATCTTTATGACCATCCAGTGGGATAGGTAGTATCATTTCCCTTTTATGAATGAGAAAACTAAAACTTAGAGGTTAACTATCTTGTCCAAGAATACACAGTCAACAAGCAGTAGAGAAAAGATTTAAATCAATCAATTCCAAACACACATATTGTTTCTTATTACCTATCTATCTAATCTCTTGGCCAATAATAGAATAAAAGAAAGGGTAAATCTCAGGTCACGTTGAAAATAGGATGAATTGATTTTTCATGCTGCCCAGAAATTCTTTTCTTGTACTCTGACTCACACTACTTTCATTTACTTATATGCATGAACCCTTAGCGCTCATTCTCTCTCTTTTTCCATGATCAGTTGGTCTCACAAGAAGGTCTGGGAAGTCACTCACGTTTAAGTAATAATGACTGAATAGCTTCTTTCACCTGTAAGAGTTTTTTTTATTTGTTAAAGACAGATCATCCTGCAGTAAAGAGGAATAAATCTCTAGTTGTGGGATAGGAAACATTTTTAAAGGAGCTTATTTGAACAAAGACATATTATTGTTATCTCTAATATTATATCATAGAACTGCTAGCAGTGTGGTCTTAGGAGGTAGTAGTATAGTGTAATAGAAAGCTTGGACTTTGGACTCTGTGGATTAATTAAATCCATGTTGTACTTCTGGTATCTCTGTGATCTTGAACAATTTATTTAAATTTCTGTAATTTTAATTTTCTCATCTGTAAAATGGGGTAAATAATTCCCACTTTGTATATTTTTGTGAAATTAAAGAGGTATTGTTTATGGTAGGTACTCAAAAATATTTGTGAAGTGAATGAATGAATGAATGATGTCTGTGATATACCTAGCAGAGTCCTGGTACAGGAAAGGTAGCACATACTTGTAAAATTGGAACAGGAGCCTGGGGAGGGTAAGAGAGGGCAAGAAAATTTGGCAAATTGGAACCAAGTGTAGAAAATAAAAAGTTGCATTTCAATCAGAATCATTTTTTATGTACTATAAGTTAATATGCTAATAGAGTAGATTAATTTATTTTGGAATCTATCCACCAGAAATATCCAGGTATATGTTGTATGTCTTACCATTATAATAAATGAGGACAATTTGCTGTGATTAGGGTGGTGTGCATGGTGGTGTTGTGACCAGCCAGGATCCTTCATTGAAATCACTGGCCCAGCCTGAGAGACATGACCAGGTAGACTGGAAAATGATAGAGAATTGCAGTCAGGTTGTTGCTATCCACACAACGTGTGGTGACTCTTGGTCATTTTTGCATTGCTGGAGTAATAACTCAAAGTGTTAAATTGTAATTATGCAGTTATTTTCTACAAATTCCATTTTGGAAATTTCAGAAATGAGAGAAAAAGCAAGAGGATGCATCCAGCAGATGTTGGAGATATGATTGAACCTTTTAATTTTTTTTCTTTTAATCATTATGCATCTCCAGGTAAAGATATTTCAAATCTGAAAATGCATCCAAGTAACAGGGGAAGTTTTGCTATATGAATAAAAAGGTAAACATATTAAAGTAATATGTGTCTCTGACTTAGACTGGTAATTAGTCAAATTGTTTGTTAGGAATCATAGTTAATATCTATATTAATGGTAAATTTATGTGGAGGAATGGACTTTATGGGGAAAGGAGATATACATTTCTTTTTTCTTCTGCTACATTAAAAGAAAGTGTTTTCTGAGTCAGCTTAAGGAACTTATCAATGGAAAATAAAAAAGGCTATTGCTTAGCCTAAAGGGGCAATAGTAGTGTCTCAAGAGTTTTCAGTTGTGGTGTAACATGCCGAGAAAAACAGATGAAGGATGTATAATTTGAAAATTATATGTACTCCAAGTTACTGAGACCCTAGGAGATTCCAGGGCACAGCTCCCAAGGGACATCTGAATTTTCTGGTGATATTTTATTTTATATTTTATTCTTTTTGCGGTACGCGGGCCTCACTCTTGTGGCCTCTCCCGTTGCGGAGCACAGGCTCAGCGGCCGTGGCTCACGGGCCCAGCTGCTCCGCGGCATGTGGGATCCTCCCGGACCGGGGCGCGAACCCGCGTCCCCTGCATCGGCAGGCGGACTCTCAACCACTGCGCCACCAGGGAAGCCCAAAAATCTGGTTATACTTTAGATATTCATTTAAAGCAGCCCAGTAGTCCTTGTTCCTGTCCCTCTTGTGATTGCCTCTTCTCGACTCAAGATGAAGATCAGTATCTGAATTACATAATAGCATGCTGCTTTTTATTCCTAACACCCCAGGTGGCTGATGGCATTTCCCCATTTCCCTACCCAAGGAGTTAGAGCAGAAATAAAACCCCATGATAATTCATATTCATGCACTGTTGATTCTCCTCCTTCGATGTTCTAATTTTTCAATGTTTCTATGCTGACCTCATTCTTTATTGACTTATTTCAAAAACGAAGGGCAAATTTGGAGTTTTCTTAGTTATTTTTAACAGGTTATAAAAGAAAAATATGATTTGCAAAATATTTGTTAAATACAGGGCTTCCCTGGTGGCGCAGTGGTTGAGAGTCCACCTGCCGATGCAGGGGACACGGGTTCATGCCCCGGTCCGGGAGGGTCCCACGTGCCGCGGAGCAGCTGGGCCCGTGAGCCATGGCTGCTGAGCCTGTGCGTCCGGAGCCTGTGCTCCGCAACGGAAGAGGCCACAACAGTGAGAGGCCCGCGTACCGCAAAAAAAAAAAAAAAAAAAAAAAAAAAAAAAAATATATATATATATATATATATATATATATATATATTTGTTAAATACAAAAATGTATAGAATCAATAAATCACAGATAAAATGTTATAATTAGAGGATATTTTCTTCCAGAATTTACCCTACACTTCAGGGGTTCTTTCTCAACCTCAGCACTGTTGACATTTTGGACAGAATAATTGTTGTTGGGACATGACCTATGAATTCTAGAATGTTTACAGCATCCATGGCCTCTACTCAGCAGAGATGTCAGCAGAATCTCCCCCCACCCAGTCATAACAATCAAGAAAGTCTCCAGACATTGCCAAATGTCCCCTGAGTAGCAAAATTGCCCTCAGCTGAGAAGTATGTCTAAATATTAAAACAAAATTAGAATTTTACTGTCTGTACAATTTTATATTCTGATTTTTAGGCTAATGTTGCACTTTGGAAGTTTTCCTATATCATTAAAGATCCTTGAAACGATAGTTTCTGTTGGCTGTATTCCCTTATATAGATAGAATAGTTATTTAGTTATCTTCTCATTGTTGACCCATTAGGTTGTTTCCTAATTGCCTTTTGGTTCATGAATAAAAATTTAATAAACATTCTTATACATAAATATTTGACCCCATCATTGATCAGAAAATTTCTTATGGCTTTCAAAACCCATAATCTAATTTTCAAAATAACAAAGTACCTTTGAAACTAATAAGTAGTTTTTCAGAATTTTGAGGTCTTAGTGGAGTGGTAGACATCTTCCACTCAAAACAAGTCAGTGGCTAAAAAATCTCTGAGTCTGTTCTTAACCTGTTTTTTGTTTGTTTTTGTTGTTTTTTTTTAAATTATTTTTCTTCTTAACCTGTTTTGAATAAAGATTCAAAAAGTTGAGAATACAAATAAAGCTAAGGACACGTGCTTTAAAAAAATACACATTGTTACACACATACACACACAATTTTGTACACAATTTCAGAGGGACTGAGGATTTATGAAGAATAGCCATAGACCTTAGGTTAAGGAATCCTGTTATAAAGACACTTGATCCCCACTGCACCTTTTTTAAAGGGGTAGGCATGGTGTATATTATAACCTCCACGAAGAGCAGAGGAAACCAAGATTAAGGGACATGTCCGTGACCATTAATCTGGTTCTGTGTCAGAATCGGAAGCCTGGTGCCCAATGAGCCTTTATAAATTTAATGAACTACATTAAGGAAAGCTTTGGAGACACAAAAGTGAAACATTTTTCTGGCCCTTTAGACCTGTGGTAGTATTGGACAGGTAGAGTCTAAGTTTTCTGAACTGACCTGACCCACCTGTGAAGTCCTTTTCTAATACCACCCGCAGTATGCAGTGAAGGTAAAGCCAATACCAAGCATGAGGCTTCTGAGAGCATTTATCTACATCTGTCCATGTCCATGAGGCTGAATATAATTTACTCCCCACTGTAGACTGAGAAATAATCATTTCTATGAGCAGTCCTCCCTGAAGTGAATTATATATTACAACACAGTGATGATGGTCATGGCCATTGCTTTTCAATATAGAGGTGGAAAAAAAAAAAGAAAGGGAAGGTAAATAGCATCTACTGCAACTGTGCATTTACTCTTTGCCAAACACCATTCACCATTTGCTTCCATACTTTTGTTTAATCCTTACAGTAACTCTGGGAAATAATTGATATTACCATTATTTTATCGATAGTAATTCAGATGGTTGAGCCATTTTCCCAGAATCAAGGAAAGCAGAATCAAGACTTCCTCCATCTCCTTTAACACCCTGCTACCACCACCTCCAATAAAGCCTGCATCTCCTTAAAAACAGGTATATCACTTTTTGGAGAGCCTTTTAAAACACTCTTAGACGGTCATCTTATCTACTTTAATAGACACTAATCTTGGATTTAGAAGACGTGGCTTTGTTTTCTTGCCCTTTATCACTTAGTTATGAATGATGCTGGACTAGTCACTAGTTTTCTTTGAACGTTGGTTTCCTTCTCACCACAGATGCTGTGGTACTTAATACATAATATTAAGAGCTCATATTTATGTGAGTACTTTCTTAACTTTAAAGCAAAACAAAACTGTAAAAGATTGACACTTTAGTAGACATTTCAACTCCCTGAACTTCAATTTTCTCATTTATAGAATTGGAATTATAACTCCTATCTCACAAGGTTGTTAACTTGTTCATTCAACAAATACTTAATGTGTATCTACTATGCACCAAGCACATTTTGTTTTGTTAGGGGAGAGGTAGGAGTGGTAGACATGTCATAAACAAGCAGAGAAAACAAAATGATAATCGTTATAAGTACTATGAAAAAAATAGAGAAGCAATTGGATTGGAGGTGGAGGGTGCTGCTTTAGGTAGGGTAGTCAGAGAAAGCCTCTCTAAGGAGGTGATGGAGGTTGAAGAGGTCACCAGAAAGGGTGCTTCTAGAGAGTGAAGACCCATGTTACTAAAAGATATTTACACGAGGCGAGAGGCTGTATGCCTTGCTATTCAACATGTGGTCCATAGACTAGTCCATCTCCACATTCTCTGTTACTGGTCTGCAGCAAGCTTAGGGGCTTGCATAAGAGTGTAAATCAATGCAATTATTCTTTCATTGAGAAAATTTTTCTGAAAAAAAGTCAGCTGAATGTAACAGTACGCTTAGTTATATAGTTGATGTACAACGGGCATCCATAATGCATCATATCCCAGTAACAGTTTGCAGACTGGCTTCTTTTAGTAGAATTGGTAAGATGAAGTTGGAGAGTTGCAGAGGGCAAGGGCTAGACCATGTAGAACCTTGAGGTCATAATAAGGTTTCTGAATTTTATTCTAAGAACAAGGGGAAACCATTGGGGGATCTAAGCAAGAGAGTAGAATGATCTGTTCTTGAGAGAAACAGATGCTCTAATGCATTTGAAAACATTTTATGGACTGTAAAGTGATGAATGTGAGTTTTGACTTGATCATTTCATTCAATCAGGGATTTTTCTAGCCATTCTGCCAACAGTCTCCTCCTGGAGAGGTCTAAAAACATACGTCATGAATCTCTTGGAGGCATATTGCAGCATGTTTTTTTTCTTTTTTGTTTGTTTTTATTGTAGCAAAATATATGCACCATGATTTTGAGGTTATCTCTTTCCAATTCAAATGAAATTCCATGCTTGGAAAGTAAATAAGTTATATGCCTCTAGCTCAGGGGTCTCAGATCTCAAAATAAATCTCTTTTTGGCAGCATTAGTATTCCATGTTCACACCTACAGAGCTTAGTATCAATTTGCACATATTTTGCTAAAGAGAACAACTGCTTAAGATCTAGAAACTTCATATCTACACTTCATTCCCAATGGGAGTTTTAGTGTTTTTCATGATAGAAACTGGCAAGTTCATTTTCTTCTCACCCAGGAAATGGCTACATCTTTTGAAAATCTATGGCATTGATTTGTTTGCCCCAGAAATGATCATTATTTCCCTTATTCTCCTCCCTCCCTTCCTTTTTTGATTATTTCCTGACTCTCTCCCCACTCCCTCCCTCTTTTCCTCCCTCCCTTCCTTCCAAGCTACTTATTGAGCATTTATACTGTGGACTAAGAACCATTTTAGGCTCTGGAAATACCTCAGTCAAAAAGACAGATGTAGTCTCTACCTAAAAGGAAATTATAATCTTGATGGGACGCAGACGAGTAACTAGAACAAGAATTACAACCCAGTGTGATCTATGCCACAGTGGGGGAAAATATAGATTGTATATTGAGAACATAAGCTGGGCATCTAACTTAGAATTGGAGTCAGGACAACTTCTGGGAGGAAAGGATGTCAAAGTTGAGGTCCAAAGAATAAAAAGTTATTATGTTGAAGGTTTGGATGTGGGTGGAGTGTTCTTGGTAAAAATTTCGTGTGTGAAAACTTGGAGATGAGATAGTGCAAATGTGAGTTGCTGTAAATAAAATAATTAAGTGTAACTGGAGCTTTGGAATCAAAGCGGAATTGGAGAGGGAAGAAGTTGGATATGTAAACAAGAAACAGACCATAAAAGGCCTTATACACCAAGCTAATGAGTATAGACTTTATCTCTAAAGTGATGGAGAGTCACTGAGGGATTTCAAAAGGCAGGTGATGTGATTATGTTACTTTATAGGGAAGTTATACTGGATCTAGGAAGGAAAGTGGATTAAAGGCAGTAAGGTTGGAGTTAGGAGACCACAGAGAAGGATATGTGTATGAATAAGAATGTAGAATGAACAGAATTAGAACACTATGCATGCAGGTGGTGAGATACTGTCCTTAATTAGATGCTTAGAAAGCTGCTGACTGGTTTTCTGGGGGTCAAAGGGCAGCTTGGAAGAGCAGGAACGGAGCCCAGGTCTTCCAATCTGTGTGTTGCTTTTCCAGCGAGAGCTGTTTTGAGACCAATCATCATTCATCCTTCTCCCTGCCCCCTTACCTACCCCAAATAGCTTGAGTTTTTCTTAGTTTTAAAGTGGAGAGTTTCTCTTTGATGATAATTTTACTCTTGGGAGCTGTCCAATATTCTCTTGCTGCATTAAAATATAAACTGACTTTAAAAAATAATGAACGGGATATTATGCAGGCAGCTGTCAAGGGAATGACTGGAAATTAGTCCTGAAATTCTGTTGTATCAAACCTGCAGATTTTAAACTGTCCCCCTAAGGTTTTTCTCAACACACACCCATGATGGAAAGAAGCGGAATTGATCAAAGAACAAGTGTGTTCAGCACTATTCTGAGCTCCACACAGAATGAACCACCTGGGGACAACAAAGAGACATAAGACACTGTCTCTGCCCTGAACTTGTCTAGTTTAAAGGCAAAAGCAAACATATATGAAAACATGAAGCCACTTGAAACAAAATCTAAGAATGTGTTATAATTATAGGCTTAAAAATGTAATATTCTAGTTGTTCAGAAAACAAAGAGGAGAAAGTAGTCAGGAAAACCCTTCTGGAGGAAATGGTATCTGAACTAAGCCTTGGTGGGCAGAGGGCAGAGGGCAGTAGGCTGGGGAGCTGGCGTGGTGAAGATGTGGAGGTGTGAATGACTGGGTCATGTTGATGGTACTTGAGTGTGGATGGGAAAGTACTGAGAAACAGTGGGAAAGAAGTTCAGCCAGGCAGGGTGTGGGCAATAACAGATGACTTTGAAGTCAAGACACAGACAGTTTGAGACATGGGGACCCAGTGAAGGCTCTAAAATACAGGTGTTAAGGGCAAGAATGATAAGATATCCTTATGAGTGGGGAGCATGGTTACTCCCAACTCTTAAATAATTCAACTCTCCTACTATCATTTATCGTGACCAAATTAAGTGACTCAATTCATGTCTGTATTTCTTCCTGTCTCTGAGCCATCTTGCTGGTTAAATGAGATAGTGCTTTGTAGATCCTCAATGATCGTGATCACGCTAATTATTGTTACCACCATTGCTGCCCCTTTCACATTTTCCATGTCTTTGACCAAGTCCCTTTTAATTCAGTCTAAATAGCTGACTCTGGGCACTCCCTTCCTGCTCCCTTCCAGGCATCCTCTGCTTTACCACATGGCCTTGCAGAATTCTCTGTCTGGCTCTAGTCGATTGTGTCGTTTGATACATTTTCATCTCTAGCACCTTATGCACATCTGGTTTGACAGAATCCAGTCTGATTAAACAATCCAGCAGAACTAACAATAAGCTGAATTCAGCATTGAAGACAGCAGGGTGGTGTGATCTAAATTAATATTTAATTTTTGATCTGAGCATGGGGATTTGATGGTCATGGCCCGAGTCTTCTGTTTCTTTCAAAGTTCCCAACAGGACATTGCACAGCCTTAGTAACCGATGGCTTTTCTATTCAAGCTCCTGACTCACTGCCCAGGAGGTAGATTGTTGTTTCTCTGTGTGCTGAAAAGTGCCAGCTTAGTAGCTTTTCCATCATGGCCTCCAGCTAATATTTTTAGATGGCCAAGATGTTATCAAAAATAGTATTTAGTTGGGTGACTTCGATTATTGCCTCTCGCTGACAACAGGACTATAACTCCTTGGTCTCAGCTGTGTCTGTTGAAATCCTCAATTTCTGTTAATTCTTTGCAAAGCACTGTTCTGTGTTTTGCAATAAGGGGCTGTGCATTTTTCAATAGGTTCCCCACGTAATGAAGATCCACAAAGACATGACTTTTGATGGATGACTGTATTTAAGAAGCTATTTAAGGAGTATTAGGTTTCCATTTTCTTTTTCTCAGAATCAGCTTTTTAAACTGCTCTCTCTCAGCAGCTTCACTCTAACAAGGAACATTTTGTTTGCATTTCATTTTTATTTTTAGGCATTTGCAAATGAACCTACCCTGAAACAGTGATCTGCTCTATCCAGAGGAGGGCAGACCGGTGTCAGAAATTCATGCATCCATTCCACAAATATTCATCAAGCAAGGGAGGCCTGGCAGGCCCTGTTCTAGGCATTGTAAATACAAGGATGTGTCAAGACAACCCAGTCCTTACCCTCAGGGAGTTAATAGGCCAGTGAGAGTCTGTTTCTTTAATTATAATGATAATTGCTGTGAAGGGGAAATACTGGGAGGTGTTAGAGCCTGGAAACTCATCTAGTCTGGGGGGCTCTAGGAAGAACTTCTTGTAGAAGTGGTAACTAATCATTTATCTGAATGATACATAGAATTTAATAAGATAAAGAAGAAAAAGGGGACAAGGCTGGGGGTAGGAAGAATAAACAGAATAAATGAACTCCCTGAGGTTGGAAGAAACTAAAAATAACTTAAAAGTGGGGAGGGTTAACATATCTGAAACTTAGAGCATGAGGATGAAAATATCATGAGTTGAGGCTGAACAGATAGGCAGGGGCTGGATCATATAGAGGCCTAGTCGGCTATTGAAGGGATTTAATTTTTCTCTTCAGAGTATGGAGGAAGTGACCAAAGAGACCGAAGCAGTGGAATAACAGTATCTACTTTGTGTTTCTAAAGGATATCCCTGGCTCTAGATTTCTACTACAGTAGTCTGGGTTAGAGGTGATGCTGGCTTGGAGTGGAGTTGGCTGTGCAGGTGGAGCAAAGTGATGGCTTATGACACATAATTAGGAAGTGACATGGCAGGATTTAGTGATTGAGTGGATGTAGTGGATGAGGGAGAGGGAAGTATCAAAAATAACCAAGTTTCTTGGTATAGACCGTAAAGGGAGATGGGGGATGGAATCAGATGTGGTCAACGTGCCAACCTTTTTCCAGGCCAAGAGGAAGGAGTTACATCCATCGCTAATGCAGAGTAAGCATTTCAGTTCCTAACAGTCAATAACTGTAAATATAGCTTCTTCAAGGGGAAGGGATGCCTGGAAGTAGGACAGCTGAGGAACAGATAGCTACTTTATTCTAAACTCCAGTTATACTGTCTCTGGTGGCCAAATTTTTTCCTGCTATTTCCCCATTCCTTTTAGCTAAGTTGACTGCATCTTCTTCTGAGTGCACTTAACCCTCTGACCATATGTGACTTAGCCTTTACCAAATTATACTTTTATCATCTATTGATGTGCTAGCTTTTTCTGGTACTTGGTTTGTTACTGGTACTTAAGAACTCTCTTCTTTTTAAAGCATCTTCAGAAATCACATCTCCTTTGGTAACTACACTT
Source organism: Stenella coeruleoalba (assembly GCF_951394435.1). NCBI lineage: Eukaryota > Metazoa > Chordata > Mammalia > Artiodactyla > Delphinidae > Stenella > Stenella coeruleoalba. Next base: position 121,484,082 of record NC_137148.1, on the reverse strand, counting down.
TAATTTTCATTGGGGAACTACTTGTCTTCCACTCTGGGTTCACAAGGGGCTGAAAAATCTTTTCTCCCCTATCTCCATGACCACGTTTGGTTCAAGGACTCTGAAAATGGGACCCAGCCTCAGCACTTCAATCAGAACTACTGAAAAAGAAATGGTCTTTTTGCAAAATCCTGTGGTTTTGGCAGAAGCAATAGTCATTTTGGAGCTTCTGGTGGTCATTTTACTATTGAATAGGAGTCAGCCCGAGGATTAAGGCAACAGAAAAGGGAGCAGAGCAAAGAGACACAGAAAAAGCTTCCTGATGACATCATTAGTCTGATCTCTATGACCTTAGCTTTTTCAGTTACGATCCAATATATTCCCTTCTGTTTAAGCGAGTTTTGAGTTCATTTTCTGTCACTTTCAAATGAGAGCTCTTTCAAATACAGTTATCTATGAAATCAGATCAATAGCCAGAATTAATGACTGACAATGCATATTTATTTAGCTCTTACTGCGTGTAAGGTGCCATTGGCACTGAACATACTTTACTTAAATTTAATCATCTCGACAACTCTATGACATAAGTATGATGATCCCCAATTTATGGATGAGTTAAGTGAGATTCAGAGTTAGGATTCAAACCTATGCAGCCTGATTCCAAAGCCCATGTTTCACTCTACTTCCCTAGAGTAAGAAAAGATTCCATTATTACTGCTAAGGTAAAAATACCTGCTTGAGAATCATAACCAGTTTCTCTATTTGTCCAGTATCTCTCCTGTGATGGAGAGAAAAGGTCAGCAATGGAAGCCATTGCTTATATTACCTAGGTTAAGTCATGTGAAGTATCACCATTTAAAGTCTAGACATCATCAGATGTTGACTACTATAAAAGGGTTTTCAATCTCAGCCAACACTGCAAACCCAGTGAAGGCAGAGATCTCTCCGGTTTTAGGCCTATATAGCGAACCTACCTCTTTTATGTCTTGAATTAGTTGTTTTACAGGAATCTCTTTACACGCCCAAAATGGGATTCGTGATTCCCAAATGACACCTCAACCTGTTCTCTTGCTGACTTTCCCATTTTAATCAATGGCAGTCCCAGGTTCTCGGCTTCTCGAGGTCATAGTGAAGGAGAACTCCCTGATCTCTCCCTTCCCCTCTTTCTCTGTGTCCCATCCATTAGCAAGTTGCCAGTCCTGTATACAAACTATATCTGAAAACCGTTCACCAGCCACATAAGCCTTCTGCAGGTTCTTAGAACATTCCAAGCTCTTTTGTGTACTAGGACATTTATTCTTTTTTTTTCAGTTTTATTGAAGTATACTTGACAAATAAAATTGTAATATACTCCCAGTGTGAAAGGATTCCTCCCATCCACCATCTAGTTAATTCCTTCCATCCATCATCTCACATATTTATCTCTTTTAAAGGAAGAATATTTAAGTGCTACTCTCTTAGAAAATTTCAATTGTACGATACAGTGTTATCAACTATAATCACCATGTTATGCATTGGATCCTCAGACCTTACTCATCTTAGAGCTGAAAATTTGAGAAAGTTTTCTTATCTAATTGCTGTAAGTCTACAGTTTCAGCCTTTTCATAGGAAGAGAGAACTTACTTCTCAAAAGTGAGTCAGTTGTTACATCAGACTCATTTTGATTGATGCAACACCCTTTTCTATATGGATTGTAAGACATTTATTCCTGAGGTTTCTACTACCCCTGATACTATCTCCCTGATTCTTTCTCTGGCTAACTCCTTCTTATATTTCAGTTCTCAGTTTAAAAATCTCTCTTCCCAGAGCCCTTCCCAGACTGCTCAGTCTGAATCAGTACTTCTCCCCACTGCCAGGTACTTTCTATCATATCATTTTATTTATAGCTCTTATCTCAAATTGGACTTTTTTTTTAAAGAAGATGTTGGGGGTAGGAGTTTATTAATTAATTAATTTATTTTTGCTGTGTTGGGTCTTCATTTCTGTGCTAGGGCTTTCTCTAGTTGTGGCAAGCGGGGGCCACTCTTCATCTCAGTGCGCAGGCCTCTCACTATCGCGGCCTCTCTTGTTGCGGAGCACAGGCTCCAGACGCGCAGGCTCAGTAGTTGTGGCTCACGGACCTAGCTGCGGCATGTGGGATCCTCCCAGAGCAGGGCTCGAACCCGTGTCCCCTGCATTAGCAGGCAGACTCTCAACCACTGCGCCACCAGGGAAGCCCTGGAATTTTTAATATATTAATTTGATTACTTACTTTCTGTGTCTCCCACTCGAATATAAGTTTCTTGAAAGCAGATTCCTTATTCCTTTAGTTGACCTTTGTATTTCCATACATAATGCAATGCCTCGCACATTGTAGACGCTCAGTAATCATGTAAGTTGAATGGACAAATGAGCACATGGTGAGAGGAACAGTATAGTTAGAGAATCAGATAACCTCCACTCTCCTTGTCTAGTTATATGTCATCGACTAAGTCACTGAGTCTCTCTGGATTTTATTCTCTTAATTTATCCAAAAAAAGGGAGAGGGGGCTAATGGTAACCTTGTTGCCTTCCTCAGCCAGCAGGATCACAAAGCCTTTAACTGGAAAGAGCAGGGGCAGCGCAAATATCCAGGGAAAACTGTTAATTCATGACCCATGACTCAGGGGGCAGGCAATCAGAGCTATGGAATGATGACAAAAATGACAGTGTGGGGACCAAAAAAGAACCCACTTGTAACATTTGCAGAGTAATTAGTGCCACACAGAGTGAAGCATTATATAAATTTGTTGCAGAAATACACTCAGCCATGGGGAATTGTCTTTAAGTATTGGAAAGAATATTCCAGAATCCAGTGTTCATGCTAATGTCTACCACTTGAGTTCAGGGTTCACTGCTCTGGGACTCTTCACTCAGTATAATTTTTGTGCCCAACAAAATTAAATTCTCAGGCAGAATAATTATATGTAAATGCTGCTGAGCTATTAGTCTCAAGGGGCCAATTTTCTAGCCATTTGTTGCCATCTGAAATGTCAAACTTATTACATGGAGGGCATGGTAATACATACAACATCCTTTCCTAAATAGGATATGAAAGGCACTAATCAGCACTGTGGCTGCAAATGGTAAAGGCAGTAAGATGTTGCTTTAGCTAATAAGGTGAGCTAAATTAATTACATGTATTATTTTAAGGAAAATAAAACATTCTCACAGTAGAAGTGCTACCTATACCCAGGTTCCTCAGTTCAAAGGCTGTCTGCTCTTGAGAAGTCTAGTTATTCCCCACCCTCTCCTATTTCCTCTCATATTTCATAGATTTCCAGGGCCCAGGAGAAAAGGCACTGCGGAAAAATGGAAGCTCTGGCTTTAAGTCCTGGCTGTCTATTGCCTTACTCTGTGATCTTGGGCAAGTCACTTACCCTCTCTGATCTTCAGTTTCAGTTTCTTACTTGTAAAGATAAAGCTTGTGTTGTTCTGGTGGCATCCTTGAGGGCTCAAAGGAGGAAATTGGTGGTTAAGAACGTTAAAAGCTGAAAATGTTTTACCAGTGTAGAACTGTGCTCTATGCAGTGGGTACTTGCTGATTTTTACCTGTCCAGTGTCACTTCTTCTGTTTTTATTAATGGTGAAAGACCCTAAACTTCATTTTGGGCAGATGCTCCTTCCTTTGTTTTAGTCCACATAGTTCAGCTTGATTTCCTGAAAATTCAGAAATGGTTACGTGACCCAGGGTTGGACAATTGAACATTTTCTTACTCTTGCCTCTGTGATTAGTTCACAGGTGGCATGTGACTGAGGCCAGGACAATGAGACTTCATTCTGATGTATATAGGGGGAGATGATGAAAAAGAGAAATCTTCTGCCATTGGCAATGTAATCTGGCAGGGTTTAAACCATGGTGCAGAACAGAGAGGTAGGGTAATGCTGAGTTGCAAAGATATCTTTTGAGACCCTGGATCCAGCCTACTGGGTCCAACTCTAAATGCTTCACTGAGTGCCTGATCTGTGCCAGGCACAACTAAAGGCATTAAGGATTCATCACCGTATGAAATAAATGTCTGATTCTTATGGAACTCCCATTTCAATTATACAAGCCAGTAAGTTCTCCGTTTGAGTTTTCTTCATTTGCGTTCTCTCTTGATCCTGAAAGTCTAGGATTTTATTTCCCAATTTATAAAATGGACCCAAAAAAATACCAATTTTGCTGAAATATTGTGAAAATAATGTCTCTAAAGTCTTTGGCATATAGTAGATGCTAAATAAGTAATATTAAAGTGGGCATTAGTCATTATTTTTGGCCACCCGATATCTAAATCCCTTTTCTTTGTTCGGGAATCTCCCAAACAAAGGACATTAGAGCCCATTTAGAGGCTGACAGTGCCAGCCCCCGTGTGATTAAGCCTGGGCTCCTGGCTGGGGTATCACAAACTGGACGCCTCTGACACAGATATGGAGTCTGCAACCCATTAAGTAATAAAGTGCCAACAGCACAGACTTCTTTCTGGGGAGAGTGGTATAGGGTGGCACGTGCATGTGATCTTAGAGGCAACACCTCTGGCAGCAATATCCAAAGCCCTGCCTCAGAGGTGCTAATGGTGCAAACGCAGAGTCTGTTTGGCAGTGGAAGCTGTGTACCCTTCTCAGACTAACCCTGAGAAGAAGGGATTCCCGGTCGTATAACCTCAGACATGGGTGTCTGGATTTCCTAAGGAATATAGAAACTACCCAGTATCCATTCAGTACATCCTTTTCTGCTTAAATTAGGCAGAATGTATTTCTCTTGCTTGCAGTTAAGACCTGACTGATTCTTTACTTATGATAATATAATTTTAGTGACGATAGTGGTGATGATAAGACCTGTGTTGTAGGGGAAAAAAATAACCACTCAGTAATGTGGAGACTAAAGGGGTGACATGGGACGCTGAGAACAGTATGAGCTGATCATGTATACTAAGAGAGATATGGAGTGGTAAGAAATGGTAAGGATGATATGGGTTGGTAGTGTGGCTCTAGCTATAGAGACGAGCGGAAAGGAACACAGTTAAGAGAGATATTGGAGGTGAGATTGACATGACAGTTTCTTCAGCCATTAGACCACGTACAGCACAGAAATATTGAGATTTCTTGGCCTTAGATGCTAATGTTATTTACCTAAGTAGAGATATTTTGACTGCAACATTCAGCTGCATATTGTTTAAACTGGGTCAAAGAACAACGAGGGATAAAATTCAAGAGTGGATTCCCGCATCTGGGTAGGGTACTAGCCTTCTCCACTTTTGGCTTTTCAAGTTGGTAAGACAGATGTTTCTCCAGGAGTCCCATATGCTGATGACATCCAAGTATTTTGCAAATGGTAAGTAGGAAAGAAAAGTGCTCCTGGATAAATCATGGGCACTACTCATCACAGTGTCCTTTGGTGCTTTCTCACGAGCCACTTGTGGCCTAATGAGCCACTTGTGGCCACGGCAGGTGGAGCACAGGTCAGAGATGGTAATCGCTTCTTATTGAGATGTTTAATTTTCCCCTTAAATTCATTAAAAGCTTCTGAAACAAATAAATAAAATATAATTGATACAGATCCTGTCTCCTTTCCTTCCATAGATCATTACGAAGTTGTAATTGCTTCCCAACCTCCAGGAAGCTCTCATCTCTTAAGAATAAAGTGTGAGTGTTCGACTCCCTGGCAATTGTTATTATTCTTAGGAATTAATTTACTCTAATTAGTTTTAAGCCCATTAACAGAAATAGAAAGCTGAGCAAGGGAAGGGAGGTCTGAAAACAACATTTTCCTCAGCTGGTTGTAAGAACTTTTCATGTGCTTAACCATTTGGCCACTGAAAATCAAATCTTGTTAGAAACCAAACACAACACATATAAATCAGGATATAACTAGTATGATTCCTAAAAGGCACATTACCTCTTTTTTTATTTTATGAAAGTAAGAAATCAACTATAATTTTTCTCTCCCATGGAAAGGCGCCAAACTGAGTTCTAAAGGACCCCCCAGTTCAGAGAAATGACTGAAATTGAAGCTCAGAAATGGTTGGTTTTGCTTAGCTAAGAACCGGTGCCTGCTTGGGATGCTTCAAGGGGTTTTGGGAAAGTTCTATTCTCCCAGGAAGTAGTTTTCCCATCCCAAGTCACCCTGCCTAGAGTTCTACCACGAGAGAAGGAAAGTGCTATCTCTGAGTTACTTTCCCCAGGTCTTTACATGGTCTGTTCACCCAGGAGGACTTTTACTCCCTAGAGCTCAGCCTTGGGGTGAGCAGGTACAGAGTGATTTTGAAGACTGGGATGGAGCTGACTCTGGAAGATACAGAGCCAGTATGACCTTTCAGGTAAACTGGGGACAAATGGTGGAGGCTATGGTGTTCAGACTTTGCTTTATAGGCATTGGGGGATTTGGGGGTTTTTGAAGAGAGGAGTAACTGTCAGAGCTGTGTCACTTGGTGGAACATGAAGGATGAATTTGAAGAAGAGGGACTGAAGGATGGAAGGCAAGTTAGGAGATCCAGATAAAAAGGAGGGATGGCCAGGGCTTCCCTGGTGGCGCAGTGGTTGAGAGTCCGCCTGCCGATGCAGGGGACGTGGGTTCGTGCCCCAGTCTGGGAATATCCCACATGCTGCGGAGTGGCTGGGCCCGTGAGCCATGGCTGCTGAGTCTGCGCGTCCGGAGCCTGTGCTCCGCAACGGGAGAGGCCACAACAGTGAGAGGCTCGCGGACTGCAAAAAAAAAAAAAAAAAAACTAGGGATGACGAGAGAGCAGGACAGTAAAAGTGGCAAGGAGGGGTAGGATTTTGGAAATGTTTCTGGGGTGAATTGGATGGGATTTAGTGAGGGAAGGGGTGTAGCTGGAGAAACCCAGAGGCTTTGGTCTTGGGGAACCTGGATAGTGAGTTCAGCAATTGAGACAGGAAGGAAACAACAGAGTCTGAGATAATGGGCTTGGTTTTAGATAAAATAGCTAATATTGATATTAAAAGTGATGGACTTCTGGGGAGAGTAATCTGAATTTCCTGTAGAGCAGACATTGATCAAATTCATATATCCTCCGAACCAGCCAGGAAATAAATAAATGAAGCTGGCTGGAATTTAGGGTCATTGGGTTTGGGAACATATCCCACATAGAGGGGCAGCTACCACCTGGCTCCAGCAAGTTGCTGCTGCACAAGAATGGGGCCGGGATGATCCAATCATCCAATCCCTTAAGAGAAGCCCCGAATCAAATGTTACATAAAGTCTCCCAATTCTTATATGTTGGTAACTAATTCAATTCAGTTTTGGTTTTTTTTTTCTTGAAACTATAAGTGAGCCAATCCCAGGCATGTCTGCAGAGCAGCCCTGGGGACCACGAGTTTGAGATTCAATGAACTAACCTGCATAACCATGGAGAGGTGCAAAAAGGGAAGACACAGATAAAGGTGGATCGTTGGGGAAGGATTTTTCGAGCAGCTGTAAGTTTGCGAGCACAGTGCTAGCAACAGTGGGAGATATAATCTATGGCTGCTGCCTTCAAGAAGCTGGCAGCTGGGAATGCCAGGCCAGTGAAACAGCCAGAGAAGAAAGCAGGACACTCTGTGATCAAGGGCTGTGGATAATAAAGTTTCAAGAAAGGGAGAGATCAGCATTGCACAGAAGACTTAAGAAAGATAAAATGAAAGCTCTGGGTCTCAAATAGATGAAGGAAAGGTTTCAAGAAGAGGCAGGGGATGCACGAAGAACTAGAGAATTTTCTCCAAAGTCCATTTCCAAGTCAATAACTGCAATTCAACAGGTGTTGTGTTTTCTCCAGGGAGGGAGCCATGGAGTTTCTGAGAGCTGTTGGGAAGAACAAAATTACAAGTGGAAACTAATGATCACTCACCGACCAGTTTGGACTATTTCTTTTATATTATTTTCGAAAGGATTTTCCTTGCTCCAATTGCTAGGCCCTTGGCATCAAGCTTAAGGATTAAAAATAATTAAATTTTAAAAAATCCTGACAGTTTACATTAGGAGACAACACATCTCTCTAAAATGAGAGAGATAATCCCTGAAGCTGGAGCATCTCATCCACTGTTGGTTTATTTACGGTTGCCCAAGGAGTGTGAAAAGAAGTTAACAGGGCAGTAAGAGTCTTAGGATAGAGGAGGACGGTACAAAGGGGAGATTTGTCATGTTTTTCATAACTAGGCTTTGGGGATGCGGCAGAGTGTCAAATAACGTTTTCCCTGATAATACACTCCGTATTTGCTTCCCGATTCCTTGTCTCTCTTTTTCTAATCTTTGCTATTTTTTTCCTCCCAAATCTCTGACATTAGTAATGAGGACAGATTTATTTGTTGGGGGGATAAAGAAAATAGTGTCTTTGTCCTGAGTTGGTATCAGTCATTTTATTTAAATGAGCTTTTTGCTGATAGGCAGAATCAATTTGTGAACCACATTTGATCACCTCAGTTCAGTTACTGGAGAAAGCTGCTTCCAGGCTCAGGTGAGGTGAACTGAGAATATATTTTTGCGTTTCCTCTTCTGCGAGGGAGGACACAAGAGCGTAACAGCTTCATGGAAAACAGCATGACATTTGTGACTGTTCAGCTGTGTGCAGGCATGGCTCTTGGGGAAGGAAGCAGTTTCAGGGGGAAGATGCACTGTTTTCCATAAATAGGTAAAGATTTGCATCTCCTGCCTTTGCAACCAATTACCATTATGTTTGGGTAAAAAGTTAAGACCATATTTTTCTCACAACAGCATGGGTTCTCATACCTGATGCAATTTTTTTTTTCTAGTAACTTTATTTTTTTTTTAACATCTTTATTGGGGTATAATTGCTTTACAATGGTGTGTTAGTTTCTACTTTATAACAAAGTGAATCAGTTATACATATACATATGTTCCCATATCTCTTCCCTCTTGCGTCTCCCTCCCTCCCACCCTCCCTATCCCACCCCTCCAGGCGGTCACAAAGCACGGAGCTGATCTCCCTGTGCTATGCGGCTGCTTCCCACTAGCTATCTATTTTACGTTTGGTAGTGTATATATGTCCATGCCTCTCGCTCGCTTTGTCACAGCTCACCCTTCCCCCTCCCCATATCCTCAAGTCCGTTCTCCAGTAGGTCTGTGTCTTTATTCCTGTCTTACCCCTAGGTTCTTCATGACATTTTTTTTCCTTAAATTCCATATATATGTGTTAGCGTACAGTATTTGTCTTTCTCTTTCTGACTTACTTCACTCTGTATGACAGACTCTAGGTCTATCCACCTCATTACAAATAGCTCAATTTCGTTTCTTTTTATGGCTGAGTAATATTCCATTGTATATAGCTGCCACATTTTCTTTATCCATTCACCCGATGATGGACACTTAGGTTGTTTCCATCTCCTGGCTATTGTATATAGAGCTGCAATGAACATTTTGGTACATGACTCTTTTTGAATTATGGTTTTCTCAGGGTATATGCCCAGTAGTGGGATTGCTGGGTCGTATGGTAGTTCTATTTGTAGTTTTTTAAGGAACCTCCATACTGTTCTCCATAGTGGCTGTACCAATTCACATTCCCACCAGCAGTGCAAGAGGGTTCCCTTTTCTCCACACCCTCTCTAGCATTTATTGTTTCTAGATTTTTTGATGGTGGCCATTCTGACTGGTGTGAGATGATACCTCATTGTAGCTTTGATTTGCATTTCTCTAATAATCAGTGATGTTGAGCATCCTTTCATGTTTTTGTTGAATCTGTATATCTTCTTTGGAGAAATGTCTATTTAGGTCTTCTGCCCATTTTTGGATTGGGTTGTTTGTTTTTTTGTTATTGAGCTGCATGAGCTGCTTGTAAATCATGGAGATTAATCCTTTGTCAGTTGCTTCATTTGCAAATATTTTCTCCCATTCTGAGGGTTGTCTTTTGGTCTTGTTTATGGTCTCCTTTGCTGTGCAAAAGCTTTGAAGTTTCATTAGGTCCCATTTGTTTATTTTTGGTTTTATTTCCATTTCTCTAGGAGGTGGGTCAAAAAGGATCTTGCTGTGATTTATGTCATAGAGTGTTCTGCCTATGTTTTCCTCTAAGTGTTTGATAGTTTCTGGCCTTATATTTAGGTCTTTAATCCATTTTGAGCTTACTTTTGTGTATGGTGTTAGGGAGTGATCTAATCTCATACTTTTACATGTACCTGTTCAGTTTTCCCAGCACCACTTATTGAAGAGGCTGTCCTTTCTCCACTGTACATTCCTGCCTCCTTTATCAAAGATAAGGTGACCATATGTGCGTGGGTTTATCTCTGGGCTTTCTATCCTGTTCCATCTTTCTGTTTTTGTGCCAGTACCATACTGTCTTGATTACTGTAGCTTTGTAGTATAGTCTGAAGTCAGGGAGACTGATTCCTCCAGCTCCGTTTTTCATTCTCAAGATTGCTTTGGCTATTCGGGGTCTTTTGTGTTTCCATACAAATTGTGAAATTTTTTGTTCTAGTTCTGTGAAAAATGCCATTGGTAGTTTGATAGGGATTGCATTGAATCTGTAGATTGCTTTGGGTAGTAGAGTCATTTTCACAATGTTGATTCTTCCAATCCAATAACATGGTATATCTCTCCATCTATTTGTATCATCTTTGATTTCTTTCATCAGTGTCTTATAGTTTTCTGCATACAGGTCTTTTGTCTCCTTAGGTAGGTTTATTCCTAGATATTTTATTCTGATGCAATTTTGAGATTATGGGGCTGCGGTCTCTGCAGAGGGAGTGGGAAGGAATGGACCAACAGTTAGGGTTAGGACCAAGGGAAGCAGGGCTACGGTGCAAAACTCTAGAGGGCGCTGTTCCCACAAGATTTCTCTGGGACTGTCAGCTGCATATCCAGTGATGTGGTAGATTGAACCCAAGGTTCTCATATGAGTCCTTAGAACCAAATAATATACCTCCCAAGAGATACTGTCTTCTCCATTATAGGAGGGACTATTTCCATTGTGCACAGTCAATGGGTACTTGAGAGAATGGTTAGAAGTCTCATTTCAGAGAACACTAAAATACTAATGACATTTAATTGCTTTCTGGATGACTTTGAAAAGTCAGATTTTAAACATTCTTTGGGGATTAAGTGAATTCTTTTTTTCAAATTTCCTTTTTTAAAAAAATTTCCTGTTTCTTCCTTCAGTGATAAAGTAACCAAGCATTGGAGCAATCGCAGGATTATTCCTTTGGGTTCAGAGAAACAGTTAATGTTATACAATTCAGAAAACGTTGCAGTTATGTACATGCCTTGAGTTACAAACAACAGACTAAAGTCATCCCTTACCCAGATGGCCAAGTTTTTTTTCTTCTTCCTTTCTCCAAGCCCCAGCAAGGGCTGCTCTCTTCATAGAGCTACTGAGATGTCAGAGAGCATTAATCAGTGGCTGGTTGTCTGGTCAAGAAGAATTCACTCTTGAACTTATCAAGCACATTGGGGATTTATTATTTGCAAGATATTGGGCTTTGTACTTGTGGTGCAAAGATGAATGAAGCACATTACTTGATATTAAGAAGCTAATAGAATAGAGGGATAGACATGGAAATAGGAAATTTCAATATGATGTGATGAGTAGTAAGCTATAAAATAATGCGGGCCCTTAACTCAGCCTGGAAATCTAGGGAAGATGACATCTGACTTGAGTCTTGAAGGAATAACAGAAAACAATCAGAAAAAAGAGGGAACATCAGTGTGCAAAGGAGCATCAATAGTTAGCATTCATCCAGTGTTTTCCCTGCACTAAACTCTGTATCTTACACACATTCATTCACAGAATTTTCACAGCAACCCTGTAAGTTATGTATCCTTAACTCTATTTTATACATGAAAAACCTAAGGCTTTGCGAAGCCAGTTAACTTGCCCAGGTTAATATCACTACCGTCTGGAAGAGATAGGATTCAAATCCAAGACCTGATTCCAAAACTCAATAGCTTCCCCATTTTAGTCTATTGCCTCCTGGCTCACAAGACATAAATTTTTGTGATTATTTTCTAAAAACAGAAAAGTCTCTTTATAGGAAATGTGTGTACACCTATTGGTGAAGAGTGAGGAAGGAAACAGAAAATTGAAAGTAGAAGTATTAGGAAGTTGTTGACCATTGGAAATTATACAGTAAAAAGCTAACAAGATAACGTAAGCAAATGAGAAGAATAGGACAATTGGTTTAGTGCTGTGCTTAAAGTATGTCCAAACAGATGACAGGTTGTGAATAGTTTTGTTTTTGCAGGGTCAACCTGACCCCACTCTCCCCATCACTCACTGAGGTCCAGCTGCATTGGCCCGCTTCTCTCTTGCTCCAGACACCAAACTTGCTCCCACTTGAGGGCCTCTGCACTCACTCTTCCCTCTGTCTAGAATGTTCTCCCTCTAGATCTTCTATTTTCCATCACCTCATGAATCACCTCCTCAAAGAGCCTTCCCTGACCTCCTGATGTAATGAGCCCAAGAAGTCTTTATCAAATTACCCTATGTAATTTTCCCATAGTATTTATTGTTCTCTGAAACATCATATTTATTTATAAGCTATTTGTGTACTGTCTGCCTCCCTCTACTAAGATGTAAGCCTTAAGAGGTTGAGGGTTTTGTTCTGCTCACTGCTGTGTTCCCAGCTCCTAAAATAGTGCTTAGCCCACATATTTGTTGAATCTTTGCTTCTGATGGTTAATATAACTTTGAGAAGTAGAATAGGCATTTGTTTTTAATCTTTATCTTACAAAGAATAAAATGGGGCTCTTTGTGGTAATATAACATGTTCAAGGTCAAATAATAAAAATAAATGGAAGAGTCAGGAACTGAGCCAAAGCCTCCTCTCCCACTGCATGCCCCTGTCAGTTATCTCAGGAAAAATATTTGCCAGTCTCCTGCTTTCCTTCCCTTCTGACTCTCACATTTGGGGATGGAATTCCCTTAGATTAAAAATGTTTTCTGTAATGACTAGTGTTGTAATTCCTCCAGCCCCTACTTTATTTATTCAATTGCTTTAATTCAATTGCCTTAATTCTCAGGAAGATTTCCCTTTCTAAGATATAGATCTCAGATCGACTGGGTGGAAGTGGGATGGAGGTAGACTGTACACCAGAAATCTGGGCCATGGCAGTGGCCCCTGCTGTGTGGCCTTGGTGTTCATCTCATCTTCTCTCTGGACCTGTTAAGTGAGGGGAATGATCTCAACAGTCTATGAGCAAATGATTCCTAGATGGATGTTTCAATACAAGGTTTGTAATGCTGGGACTGGGTGTGCCAAGGGTATTTGTGTAAGTGTGCACAAATGTGTATGTGCGTGTGATGTTATGAGGAGGATATCAGAAACTAATGACCCTGTTTTAAAAGCTTGAACATAGAGACCTTCAAGATGGTGGAGGAGTAAGACGTGGAGATCACCTTGCTCCCCACAAACACGTCAGAAATACACCTACATGTGGAACAACTCCTACAGAACACCTACTAAATGCTGGCAGAAGACCTCAGACTTCCCAAAATACATATATATATATTTTTCGTTTTTCTCTTTTTGTGAGTGTGTATGTGTATGCTTCTTTGTATGACTTTGTCTGTATAGCTTTGCTTTTACCATTTGTCCTAGGGTTCTGTCTGTCCATTTTTTTTTTAGTATAGTTTTTAACACTTGTTATCATTGGTGGATATGTTTTTTGATTTGGTTGCTCTCTTCTTTTTATTACTTTCTGATTTTTTTATTTCTAATAATTTTTTCTTTTTTATTTTAATAACTTTATTTTCTTTTATTTTTTTTCTTTCTTTCTTTTTTTCCCTTTTCTTCTGAGCAATGTGGCTGACAGGGTCTTGGTGCTCTAGCCGGGAGTCAGGCCTCTGCCTTTGAGGTGTGAGAGAGCCTAGTTCAGGGTAGTGGTCCACTAGAGACCTCCCAGGTCCACATAATATCAAATGGCAAAAGCTTTCCCAGAGATCACCATCTCAACACTAAGACCCAGCTCCACTCATCAACCAACAAGCTACGATGCTGGACACCCCAGGCCAAACAACTACCAAGACAGGAACACAACCCCACCCATTAGCAGAGAGGCTGCCTAAAATCATAATAAGGTCACAGACACCCCAAAACACACCAGCGGACATGGTTCTGCCCACCAGAAAAACAAGATTCAGCCTCATCCACCAGAACAAAGGCACTACTCCCCTCCACAAGGAAGCCTACAAAACCCACTGCGGGCAGACACCAAAAACAATGGGAACTACAAACCTGCAGCCTGCAGGAGAAACACACAACAGATGAAGGATCAAAGTAAAAACCCACCACACCAATCAAATAAAGAGGAAATAGGCAGTCTACCTGAAAGGAAATTCAGAGAAATGATAGTAAAGATGATCCAAAATCTTGGAAATAGAATGGAGAAAATACAAAAAACATTTGAGAGGGACCTAGAAGAACTAAAGAGCAAACAAACAATGATGAACAGCACAAGAAATGAAATTAAAAATTCTCTAGAAGGAATAAATAGCAGAATAACTGAGGCAGAAGAACAGGTAAGTGACCTGGAAGATAAAATAGTGGAAATAACGACTGCGGAGCAGAATAAAGAAAAAACAATGAAAAGAATTGAGGGAAGTCTTAGAGAGCTCTGGGACAACATTAAATGCATCAACATTCAAATTATAGGGGTCCCAGAAGAAGAAGAAGAGAAAAAGAAAGGGACTGAGAAAATGTTTGAAGAGATTACAGTTGAAAATATCCCTAATATGGGAAAGGAAATAGTCAATCAAGTACAGGAAGCGCAGAGAGTCCCATACAGAATAAATCCAAGGGGAAACACACCAAGACACATACTAATCAAACTATCAAATATTCAATACAAAGAAAAATATATTAAAAGCAGCAAGGGAAAAACAACAAATAGCATACAAGGGAATCCCCAAAAGATTAACAGTTGATCTTTCAGCAGAAACTCTGAAAGCCAAAAGGAAGCAGCAGGACATATTTAAAGTGATGAAAAGGAAAAAGCTACAACCAAAATTACTCTACCCAGCAAGGATCTCATTCAGATTCAACAGAGAAATTAAAACCTTTACAGACAAGCAAAATCTAAGAGAATTCAGCACCATGAAACAAGCTTTACAACAAATGCTAAAGGAACTTCTCTAGGCAGGAAATACAAGAGAAGGAAAAGACCTACAATAACAGACCCCAAACAATTAAGAAAATGGTAATAGGAACATACATAACGGTAATTACCTCAAATGTAAATGGATTAAATACTCCCACCAAAAGATATAGAGTGGCTGAATGGATACGAAAACAAGACCTGTATATATGGTGTCTACAAGAGACCCACTTCAGACCTAGGGACACATACAGACTGAAAGTGAGGGGATGGAAAAAGATATTCCAAGCAAATGGAAGTCAAAGAAAGCTGGAGTAGCAATACTCATATCAGACAAAATAGACTTTAAAATAAAGACTATTACAAGAGACAAAGAAGGACACTATGTAATGATCAAGGGATCAATCCAAGAAAAAGATATAACAACTGTAAATATTTATGCACCCAACAAAGGGGCACCACAATACATAAGGCAAATGCTAACAGCCATAAAAGGGGAAATTGACAGTAACACAGATGTAGTAGCTGACTTTAACACCCCACTTTCACTAATGGACAGATCATCCAAAAGGAAAATAAATAAGGAAACACAAGGTTTAAAAGATACATTAAACAAGATGGACTTAATTGATATTTATAGGACATTGCATCCAAAAACAGAATGCACTTTCTTCTCAAGTGCTCATAGATCATTCTCCAGGATAGATCATATCTTGGGTCACAAATCAAGCCTTTGTAAATTTAAGAAATCTGAAATCATATCAAGTATCTTTTCTGAGCACAGTGCTATGAGACTAGATATCAATTAGAGGAAAATAACTGTAAAAAATACAAACACATGGAGGCTAAACAATACACTACTTAATAACCAAGAGATCACTGGAGAAATCCAAGAGGAAATAAAAAAATACCTAGAAACAAATGACAATGAAAACACGATCATCCACAACCTATGGGTTGCAGCAAAAGCAGTTCTAAGAGGGAGGTTTATAGCAATACAATCCTATCTCAAGAAACAAGAAACATCTCAAATAAACAACCTAACCTTACACCTAAACCAATTAGAGAAAGAAGGACAAAAAATCCCCAAAGTTAGCAGAAGGAAAGAAATCATAAAGATCAGATCAGAAATAAATGGGAAAAAATGAAGGAAACATTAGCAAACATCAATAAAACTAAAAGCTGGTTCTATGAGAAGATAAACAAAATTGATAAACCACTAGCCAGACACATCAAGAAACAAAATTGATAAACCACTAGCCAGAGGCGTCAAGAAAAAAAGGGAGAAGGCTCAAATAAATAGAATTAGAAATGAAAAAGGAGAAGGAACAACTGACACTGCAGAAATACAAAGGATCATGAGAGATTACAACAAGCAACTATATGCCAATAAAATGGACAACCTGGAAGAAAGGGACAAATTCTTAGAAAAGCACAACTTTCCGAGGCTGAACCAGGAAGAAATAGAAACTATAAACAGACCAATCACAAGCACTGAAATTGAGACTGTGATTAAAATCTTCCAACAAACAAAAGCCCAGGACCAGATGGCTTGCAGGCAAATTCTATCAAACGTTTAGAAAAGAGTTAACACCTATTCTTCTCAAACTCTTCCAAAATATAGCAGAGGGAGGAACATTCCCACACTGATTCTACGAGACCACCATCACCCTGATACCAAAACTAGACAAAGATGATACAAAAAAAGAAAACTACAGGCCAATATCACTGATGAACATAGATGCAAAAATCCTCAACAAAAACTAGCAAACAGAATCCAACAGCGCATTAAAAGGATCATACACCATGATCAAGTGGGGTGTTTCCCAGGAATGCAAGGATCCTTCAATATACACAAATCAATCAATGTGACTAACCATATTAACAAATTGAATGAGAAAAACCATATGATCATCTCAATAGATACAGAAAAAGCTTTCGACAAAATTCAACACCCATTTACAATAAAAACCCTCCAGAAAGTAGGCACAGAGGGAACTTACCTCAACATAATAATGGCCATATATGACAAACCCACAGCCAACATGGTGCTCAATGGTGAAAAACTGAAACCATTTCCTCTAAAATCAGGAACAAGAGAAGGTAGTTCACCTCACCACTATTATTCAACATAGTTTTGGAAGTTTTAGCCATAGCAATCAGAGAAGGAAAAGAAATAAAAGGAATCCAAATTGGAAAAGAAGAAGTAAAGCTGTCACTGTTTGTAGGTGACATGATACTATACATAAAGTTCCTAAAGATGCTACCAGAAAACTACTAGAGGTAGTCAATGAATTTGGTTAAGTACCAGGATACAAAATTAATGCACAGAAATCTCTTGCATTCCTATACACTAATGATGAAAAATCTGAATTCTTAAATGTTTTTAAGAAAACACATTTACCCCTGCAACAAAAATAATAAAATACCTAGGAATAAACCTACCTAAGGAGACAAAAGGTCTGTATGCAGAAAACTATAAGACACTGATGAAATAAATTAAAGATGATACAAACAGATGGAGAGATATACCATGTTTGGATTGGAAGAATCAACATTGTGAAAAGGACTCTACTACCCAAAGCAATCTACAAATTCTGTACAATCCCTATCAAACTACCAATGGCATTTTTCAGAGAACTAGAACAAAAAATTTCACAATTTGTATGGAAACACAAAAGACCCCGAATAGCCAAAGAAATCTTGAGAAAGAAAAACAGAGCTGGGGGAATCAGGCTCCTGAACTGCAGACTATAGTACAAAGGTACAGTAATCAAGACAGTATGGTACTGGCACAAAAACCGAAATATAGATCAATGGAACAGGAGAGAAAGCCCAGAGATAATACCATGCACATATGGTCACCTTATTTTTGATAAAGGAGGCAAGAATATACAATGGAGTTAAGACAGCCTCTTCAAGAAGTCGTGCTGGGAAAACTGGACAGCTGCATGTAGAAGAATGAAATTAGAACACTCCCTAACACCATACACAAAAATAAACTCAAAATGGATTAAAGAACTAAATGTAGGGCCAGACACTATAAAACTCTCAGAGGAAAACGTAGGCAGAACACTCTATGACATAAATCACAGCAGGATCCCTTTTGACCCACCTCCTAGAGAAATGGAAACAAAAACAAACAAATGGGACCTGATGGAACTTAAAAGCTTTGCACAGCAAAGGAAACCATAATTAAGACAAAAAGACAACCCTCAGAATGGGAGAAAATATTTGCCAATGAAGCAAGTGACAAATGATAAATCTCCAAAATTTACAAGCAGTTCATGCTGCTCAATATCAAAAAAACAAACAACCCAATCCAAAAATGGGCAGAAGACCTAAAGAGACATTTCTCCAAAGAAGATATACAGATTGCCAACAAACACATGTAAGGATGCTCAACATCACTAATATTAGAGAAATGCAAATCAATATTACAATGAGGTATCACCTCACACCAATCAGAATGACCATCATCAAAAAATCTACAAACATTAAATGCTGGAGCGTGTGTGGAAAAACGGAACTCTCTTGCACTGTTGGTGGGTTTGTAAATTGATACAGCCACTATGGAGAACAGTATGGAGGTTCCTTACAAAACTAAAAATAGAACTACCATATGACCCAGCAATCCCACTACTAGCCATACACCCTGACAAAACTATAATTCAAAAAGAGTCATGTACCAAAATGTTCATTGCAGCTCTATTTACAATAGCCAGGACACGGAAGCAACCTAAGTTTGCATTGACAGATGAATGGATAAAGAAGATATGGCACATATATACAATGGAATATTACTCAGGTATAAAAAGAAATGAAATTGCATTATTTTTAGTGAGGTGGATGGACTAGAGACTGTCATACAGAGCGATGTAAGTCAGAAAGAGAAAAACAAATACTGTATGCTAACACATATATACGGAATCTTAAAAAAAAAACCAAAAATGGTTCTGAAGAACCTAGGGGCAGGACAGGAATAAAGACGCAGACGTAGAAAATGGACTTAAGGACACAGTGACGGGAAACGGTACGCTGGGACGAAGTGAGAGAGTCGCATGGACTTATACATACTACCAAATGTAAAATAGATAGGTAATGGAAAACAGCTGCGTGTCACAAGGAGCTCAGCTCAATGCTTTGTGACCACCTAGAGGGGTGGGATAGGGAGTGTGGGAGAGAGATGCCAGAGGGAGGAGATATGGGTATATATGTATATGTATAGCTGATTCACTTTGTTATAGAGCAGAAACTAACACACCATTGTAAAGCAATTACACTCCAATAAAGATGTTAAAAATAAAATAAAATAAAAGCTTGAACATAAGGTACTCAGGGAAGCTGGGGTTGTTTTTTTTTTGTTCCGAGTGCACTGCTTAGTGAATCCTTATGGATTGAAAAATGGAGTGAATGAAGTTGTTTGTGTAAACTTTCCTTGTTAGTGTCTTAGTATCATCTTATTTTCTTAAAGCAACCAAAACTAATTTTGGCTAAATGAAGAAAAAGGAATTTTTCTGGAAGGTTTTCAGTGGGCCTACAGAATCCAAGGGAGGCTGGAAGATCTGGCATGAGGATAAAGAGAAACAATGAGAGTAGGGGAGGAATTGTATAGTGGAAGTCTGGCAATGGTTCTATCAGAAGAAAAACTTAGTCAAGGCCATCTTAGGTCCGCTTTGTAATGAAAACCACCAACCCCTCCTTATCAACTCCTCAGGGGTCAATATCCTGGGTGAGAGTGCCTGAAGCACTCAGGGGCTAGTAATGAAAACAGAACTATGCTAGTTATTTTAACAGAGAGACTTTAGTGTAGGGATTGGTTGATTAAAAAGAGGCTCAAGGATTGCAGTAGTGAAAATGAACACCAGGGAAACACAGATTTAGTAACTGCAGGAAGAAGCTACCATGCTAGGACTGGGAAACAAGAGAAAAAGTTGGTGCTATCAGAATCTAAAAGCTTGGAGAAGAAGCATGGAGGAGCTGAATCCCAGACCTTTGAAGGGAGGACACCAGCTAGCCTCTGCTGGTATCTCAGGGGCTGGCACAGGATCCCCAATGGGCTGGGGCTCAGACCTCAGAGAAGCAGGTACTGCCTGGCTGGTACCTCTGAGGGAGTAAGATGAGGATGGTTCTAGGACCGTGGAAAGAAGCTGGAAAGGAACCAGTTGCTGTTGGAATGAAATGTAGCTGCTGAGGTGAAAAGCAACAGCTGGGTGAAAGAAAAACCAGCAAATGGGAAGAAGCAAGATGCTTTTCTCTTCCTCCTGCTTCTAGTTTCCCTATGGGCAGAACATCAGAAGCCACCTGAGAATGGAGAACTATGGCCAACAGAGCCCCAGGTATGGCATTACAAAGTTGGGTAGAGGAGTTTGTTGCCGAGACAGTAGCTTCATAACCTGCAGAGCATCTCATTGGCAGAACTTAGGTCAGGTGCTCACCCTCTAGCTTACTGGGGCAGGGCTAGGGGAGGACCTGACCTTTTTCTTCTGTCACTAAAAATGGCCTGCTGGAACTGTTTTCCCAGTACTACACCCATGGGGAAGAAGTACTGATAATTCTCCATGAAGAAATACAGGTGATCGTAGATGGAAGGAAAGGATTCTGGATAGGCAAAATGCCAACTATCTAATGTGGCCTTCTAGGAAGAGCTGTCTTGGTGGAGTGCTGAATGTTGGTATAGTTTTCCTTTCTGTATAAATATATGGAATTGACCCTTCTTGTCCTTTTACAGCATTAGAGCTTGTTATTTATGTCAGGCTACAAATTGCAGATGTCCTGTTTAGATGAGGATTATAAATCTCCCATATTGAACTTTAATTGGGGCCAAATAAAGAAAAAGTTTGGGGTTATTTTCTTCCACGGTTTGGAGATTTATGTAGGGTACTTACAACTTGTTTATCTTGGCAGGCAGAAAGATAGTTGCTTAAATGGATTTTCATGCTTTGGCTTCAAAACACAAAGCCCTGTGCAGCTTGGTGTTTGTTTTGCAAATCCTTATCACACTCAGATTACTGTTTGAGGAAGGAGGGAGGAAAACAGCTTGTAGCAGTATCCTCCATCTCCCCCAGCTTCTCTATTTTATGTCTAAAGAGATACACTCAAACATGTACTAGATCTGCATTTAGAGGAATTCAATGCATGGTAATTAGTACACAGGCAGCTTTGAATTTCTTGAAATTAAGAACATTGATTCTTTGCTGAAATGTAAGTTACTTGCAGATACTTTACTCCTTTTATTCTAGGTTTTCTAAAACAACCTGAGCTTATTTTTCTAAGTCATTTATATTTTATGCTGTTTGACTGAGAAGACTTAGGTGGGCAGTTCCTTAAAATTAAAAGCTCTCATGGATTTCTTCAAAGGTATTTACAAAGAATTATTGACTGGCTAAACTACAACAGCCAAAAGGAAGTTCAATTGTCAATCTTGCATAGTAATTTACTACTTGAAAAATAATGAGAGAAAGTTAAAATTGCCAACAGTAGGCTTAAAAATATATATATATATCAATAAAGTGAAGTTTCTTCCTTCTCAAAAGTAAACTTATCAGCGTTACAAGATTTTTATATACATATACATACATACACACATATACATACCTATATTAAAAATAGAACTGTGATGTACATACTAGTCTGAAATTTAAGATAATAATATATTAGAGATATTTTCCGGTTCATCACATGTGAATTGCCTTCTATTTTACATGGCATGATTTCTCGTAATTTATTCAACTCTCCCCAGTAGTGGATATTGAGGTGGATCGGATCCTTATTTTTTTGTACTCAGATACAGTGCCACAGTGAATGGCTCCCTCGCACATCTATCTTTACACATATGTGCTATAACTTCTGTAAGACAGGTATGGGGACACTGGCCTGTTGCCAAAGGATCCAGTTCAGAATCATGTTGTGTTTAGCTGTCTTATTTCTTTAGTCTCCTTCAAGCCGGATTAGGTCTCCAGACTTTCCTTTATTTTCATGGTTTTGACATTTTTGAAACTACAGAAGGGCAGCTATATTTATTTCTTTTTACCAAATTTTTATTTCTTACCATATTTTTTTTTTTGAGAAAGTACCAAAAGCACTTATATGCAAGATGGCATTAGGGGAGTGATGCTCAGCCCTGACTACACATCAGGATCACCTGGAGTTATTTTTTAAAAAA
Organism: Stenella coeruleoalba; assembly: GCF_951394435.1. Taxonomy (NCBI): domain Eukaryota; kingdom Metazoa; phylum Chordata; class Mammalia; order Artiodactyla; family Delphinidae; genus Stenella; species Stenella coeruleoalba. Next base: position 121,461,904 of record NC_137148.1, on the reverse strand, counting down.
GTACCTTTGCTGGGGCCCAATTCCAGGAGTCAGATTAAATTATTCTCAGTTGGTGCTTGTACCTGTATTTTTTAATGCTCCCCTGGTAATTCCAGTGAGTACCCTGGGCTGAAAACCCCTAGATTCGCTATGGATAAGATCAGCTGCATAACTTTGGGGGCTCAGGACAAGATGAAAATGGGAGACCCCCTAGTTCAAAAATTATTGAGGATTTCAAGGTGGTGACAGCAGATCATTAAACCAAATGTGGGGTCCTAAGCAAGGGGCCCTGTGCAAGTGCATAGCATGCATGCCCATCAAGTCAGTCCTTGGGGTACCACATTTGGTATAAGAAAGAAAGCCATGCAAATGAAAGGCATAAAACAATGGCGCCATGAGGAAGGATAGAGACATGAACAAGGGTCCATGGGCTCCTTTCCATTCCCAGCTCTCTTGCAGTTAGATGAGGCCGTATGATCAGGCCCGGACAATGGGCAATGAGTGGAAGTGGTGAAGAGCAGGATCGAGTTCCCTGTGCACTCTCAGAAGCTTCAGTTTGAGACGGCAGTGTCGCAAGACGGTGCTGCTTGCATCAGTGTGGGTCCTTGAGTGAACATGTGAAGCAGAACTCCCTGGCAACTCACATCAGCTATATACCATGAGCAAGAAATAAGTCTGTGTTATACTAAGCCACTGACATTTGTTACTGCAGCACAGTCCAGCCTATTCTGACAAATACAGAAAGGTACAAACCAGATGCCATAGGATCTCAGAGGAGTGAATGCTGACTTCTTGCTGTAGGCATCAGGCAAAGCTTCATGGAGGATGATACATTTAAAGTGGGAAAGATACGATTTGAAACAACTGATAAAGGTTGTTTCAGTTCCCTATTATCACATGGAAAATGACCACTACACTTGGTGGCTACCATACACTATTTCTTATGAGTCTATGGGCCAGCTACATAGTTCTGCTCTTTTGGGCTGGATTCAGCTCATGCATGCTGGGCTCTCTTATGCATCTGTGGACAGCTGCTGAGATGGTGGGGCCTGGCTGGTTTAGGTTGGCCTTATTCCCATGTCTGGAGGTTGACAGGCCTTAGATATCCTTCACATGGTCTCTTCTCCTCCAGCAGGCCAGCCCAGGCTTGCGTATATGGTGTGTATCTGATGGCAGTATCCCAAGAGGTAGAGTGGAAGTGCACAAGGCCTCTTTGAGCCTAGGCTCAAGACTAACACATTGCCACTTGCACTCCATCCTATTGGTCAATGGAAGTCACAAAGCCAGGCTAAATTGAAAGGATGGGGAAATAGTCCCCACTTCTTTATCTCATATTTTGGCATATGGGAGGTGTTGAATATTTGTGGAATAATTGTATGAATAATGGAATGGATTGCCTGGACAACAATTTTTTTATTGGAGCTCAGACTTTGGACTTTACTTCCCTGTCTATACTCTCTTACTAGGTAATCTCATCCTGTACTCCCACTTGTGTATATCTAGCCAGGTCTCTTTCTTCAAGTTTCTACCATAAAATCAACTACCAAAAAACCTGTATGCAGAAAATTATAAGACATTGATGAAAGAAATTAAAGATGATACAAATAGATGGAGAGATATACCATGTTCTTGGATTAGAAGAATCAACATTGTGAAAATGACTCTACTACCCAAAGCAATCTACAGATTCAATGCAATCCCTATCAAACTACCAATGGCATTTTTCACAGAACTAGAACAAAAACTTTCACAATTTGTATGGAAACACAAAAGACCCTGAATAGCTAAAGCAATCTTGAGAATGAAAAATGGAGCTGGAGGAATCAGGCTCCCTGACTTCAGACTATACTACAAAGCTACAGTAATCAAGACAGTATGGCACTGGCACAAAAACAGAAATATAGATCAATGGAACAGGATAGAAAGCCCAGAGATAAACCCACACACATATGGTCACCTTATCTTTGATAAACGAGGCAAGAATATACAGTGGAGAAAAGAGAGCCTCTTCAATAAGTCATGCTGGGAAAACTTGATAGGTACATGTAAAAGTATGAGATTAGAACACTCCCTAAAACCATACACAAAATAAACTCAAAATGGATTAAAGACCTAAATGTAAGGCCAGACACTATCAAGCTCTTAGAGGAAAACATAGGCAGAACACTCTATGACATAAATCACAGCAAGATCCTTTTTGACCCACCTCCTAGAGAAATGGAAATAAAACCAAAAATAAACAAATGGGACCTAATGAAACTTCAAAGCTTTTGCACAGCAAAGGAAACCGTAAACAAGACCAAAAGACAACCCTCAGAATGGGAGAAAATATTTGCAAATGAAGCAACTGACAAAGGATTAATCTCCATGATTTACAAGCAGCTCATGCAGCTCAATAACAAAAAAACAAACAACCCAATCCAAAAATGGGCAGAAGACCTAAATAGACATTTCTCCAAAGAAGATATACAGATTGCCAACAAACACATAAAAGAATGCTCAACATCATTAATCATTAGAGAAATGCAAATCAGAACTACACTGAGACATCATCTCACACCAGTCAGAATGGCCATCATCAAAAAATCTAGAAACAATAAATGCCGGAGAGGGTGTGGAGAAAAGGGAACCCTCTTGCACTGTTGGTGGGAATGTAAATTGATACAGCCACTATGGAGAGCAGTATGGAGGTTCCTTACAAAACTAAAAATGGAACTACCATACAACCCAGCAATCCCACTACTGGGCATATACCCTGAGAAAACCATAATTCAAAAAGAGTCATGTACCAAAATGTTCATTGCAGCTCTATTTTCAATAGCCAGGACATGGAAGCAACCTAAGTGTCCATCATTGGATGAATGGATGAAGAAGATATGGCACATATATACAATGGAATATTACTCAGCCATAAAAAGAAATGGAATTGAGATATTTGTAATGAGGTGGATGGACCTAGAGTCTGTCATGCAGAGTGAAGTAAGTCAGAAAGAGAAAAACAAATACCGTATGCTAACACATATATATGGAATCTAAGAAAAAATAAAATGTCATGAAGAACCTTGGGGGGTAAGACGGGAATAAACACACAGACCTACTAGAGAATGGACTTGAGGATATGGGGAGGGGGAAGGGTAAGCTGTGACAAAGCGAGAGAGTGGCATGGACATATGTACACTACCAAACGTAAAATAGGTAGCTAGTGGGAAGCAGCCGCATAGCATAGGGAGATCAGCTCGGTGGTTTGTGACCACCTAGAGGGGTGGGATAGGAAGGGTGGGAGGGAGTGAGACGCAAGAGGGAAGAGATGTGGGAACATATGTATAACTGATTCACTTTGTTATAAAGCAGAAACTAACACACCATTGTAAAGCAATCATACTCCAATAAAGATGTTTAAAAAAATCAACTACCAACATGATATCTCACTTAACTCTCTAATAGGTAGGTCATGCTTGATATGTGCAAACCTGGGCTCCTTATATTCCCCTCTGAGATGCTCTCCTCCCACAGTTTTTCCCTTTTCAGTCAATGGTAGCTCCATTGTTCCAGTTCCTCAGGCCATACACTTTGGAGTCATCTTGGTTTCCTTTCTTTCTCTCATACTTCATGTTCAATCCATGAGCAAATTTTGTCTTCCCTACCTTCTTCACATGTTCCACATACAATTACTTCTAGCCATTTCTACTGCTATCACTGGGTCCAAGTCATAATTTGTTTGCCTTTATTGTTGCAAAAGCCTTTTCTTCTGTCTCCCTGCTTCTGCTCTGACCTCTGCAGTCAATCTTTTCATACAGTTGCCAGAGTGCATTTTTCAATATGTAAGTCATTTTCTGCCACTCCCTTGTTTAAGACCCTCCATGAATTTTCCATCTCCCTGAGAGTTAAAGCCTAGGTCTTTACAAGGGCTTTGAAAGCCATACAAACTATTCTCCTATTACCACCCTGGCCTCATTTCCTGTTCCTCTCTTGCTCTCGTTCATTCAGCTCCAACCACAGGGCCTCCTCCCTGCCCCTAGAACACACCAACGCACACCTGCCCCCAAGGTCTTTAGTTTTGTTCTTGACTCTGCCTGGACCACCCTTTCTCCTGACAGCTGCATGCCTCACTCCTTATTTCTTTCATATTTCTACTTGGATGTCACCTTCTTATCAGTGAAGTCTTTCTAGACCTCTGTACTTAAATAGCAACCCACCCCCACCCCCGCTGAATGCTCTCTACCCCTCACCCTGTTTTTTAAATTTCTTCATAGCCTTTCCAATCTTTGACATATTCTGTATTTACCTATTTATTTGTTTATTGTCTGATTCTCCTCACTAGAACATAAGTTCCAGATAGGCAGGGACCTTTTTTTTTTTATTTGCTCTACCTCCAGAGCCTAGAAAACTTAGAAATGTTTTTTAAATCAATGAATAAAATAGAGTCTGACATTCTCACAATGAGTGAGAGATTGGATGAGATAGTCTCGAAGGTTACTATAACTCAAATAGTCTATGACGTTAATGGGAGTAGAAATTGAACTGTTTCGAAGTTTTATCTGAGATTCATTTGCATCCAGTATCACTACTGTCCCTTCCAATGTTCTCTTCACCAGTGCCTCAATCTGATGATTTCTTTGTTCTCCTAATTACCACCTTCTCCTCCTTTAGATTTAAGCCTAATGATCACATTCTTGAAGTTTCTACCCAAATTCTCTTTACACTGTCTCATAGTGCCGTTCACTAATTCATTATAGCATTTATCACAACAAAAATTGTACATTTATTGCTGTGATTGTTTTCAGAGAGTTCTCCCCCTGAAAGCTCTATGAGGGCAGGGAATCTGGCTGGCTCTGTTCATCAGTCAATCTACAGAGTCCAGCACAGGACCCAGTTTGAGGCTCTGAATGCCTACTGGGGACTGAATACAAGACTGAATAAGTGAATTTATCTTAAGCAGATATTGCTGTTCTCTGATCCCTGATTCTGTAGGATTAACTCCTACCTCCAGTTAGTTAGAAGGGAGCTATTTACAAATGCATGCCATCTTTAAAACACTGTTTTTATTTTTCTTTGTTTTGTTTTTGCTTTTGTCTGTTTGTTGTTGTTTTTAGATCCTGGTCTCAAGAAAAAAGCTAAGGCTGGGATAAAGGGTTGAGGAGAGAACAGAATCTTAAATCTGATTAATGAAAGGACCGTATCACAGGGATCTTTCAATAACACAGTACATTAGAGCGTTGAACCTCATAGTCAGACACCTGGAGTGCTGTTGGGATCCATCCCTGGGAACTGTTTGTGAGTTTGTCAAAAGCCAGGACTTAGGGATTTTCTTGCAAGACAGTGTTGCACAGAAGCTCCGATCTTGGCAAGCTCTTCCTGGGAGGCAATGTCATATGTTAACACCCCAGGAGCAATTAGATTTATTTAACAAAAACAGAATTGTGTTTGTAAACTAGCTTGAAAGAGTCCATGGGACACAACAAAATTGATTTTAAAGTAGGTCAGAGCTGTTTTGTACGCGATTATGATGTGTAGGCAAGGGAATTCAGTTACCCAGTGATGTGGCTCAGAAAAGAAAAAAGCCCCAGTGGTAGGTAAACTGCATGTCTTTGGTTGCCTCAAGGTATGAGATCCTATAAGACCATCTTAGTCAGAATCCTGGTGCCCTAGGTGGGAAGGAAGTGCCAAATTTGCCCTTTTCCCTCCCAATCTTCTCTTTTTGCATATTCTTTCTGTCCCAGGTAGTGTGATAGACTTGGAGCCCTGGATTCAACAGATCTGAGTTCAAATCCCAACTTTGCCATTTATTAGCTGTGTGTTCTTGGGTGAATGACTTCACCTCTCTGAGCCTTAAAAGAGCAATCACAATAATAGGAAAGACTATGTAGGAGTTCAGGAGAATTAAATAATGGATGCAAATGGTTTAGCAGTGTACCTGCCATACAGAACATACATCATAAATGTTGATTCTTGCCGTTATTTGGGAGGTTCCCTCTGTATTACACATGAGAAAGAAATGAATAACATGGATACTTCCCCCAAGTCAGGCCTTCCTGGGGGGTTTCCCCCAGAGGTCAGACTAGATTCTGCAGCTTTTTAGGCATTTGATTCATCTTAGAGCTCTTGCCATTTAATGTGTGGCTGAAAGTTAATTTTCCTCTGAAAACTCTCCATCCTCCCAGTTCCCTGTCTTTTCTTCACCAAAAATGAAAATTTAATGTCTGAAGGAAATGTCAGTTGTTTCTATATTGATCTCGAAGGACAACTTATTTCTCTTTTAGAAAGCATAGATGTTTGGGCTGGACATCACTGAGAAACATGAGGGAAGCAGCACCAGCCCTGCCAGCAAACCACAGCATGGTTTTAAAGATAGATTTTGTTTCTCTTCTCTCATCTGCCAGCTCTCATGGTTCTGACAGAGGCCTCTTCATTTCCCAGTGGGATGTTTGGGGGAAATAATCAGCACATTTAATTCAGAGAGGGAAAGAAGGAGGAGTGGTGATCCTTGAGCTGAGCTCAAGGTAAAATTGTAATAATGATGATGGGGCTTCTGGGTGCCTTGCATCTCTCTGCTTGTGGTCTCCAAGAGAAAGCTGGGCAGGAGCTGGAAGGCAGAGTTGGGTTTTTAAACCCTTGATGAATTAATGCTGTGAGCATCTAGGGTAAAAGAGGAGAATTAACCTCTGACCTGCAAGTCTGACATATTAGAGATTTGGGTATATCATGTATTCATTCATTCATTCATTCAAAAAATAGATATTGAAGACCTACTACGTGCCAGCCACTCTTCTAGACACTGGAAATTACCATAAACAATAAGGCAGATGAGTTTCCTACCTTCACAGAACAGGAAACAATAATAGTAATAATAATGAATAAATAAGTAAAGAGGGTAACTGCAGATTCTGAGGGAATCTATTACACAGATATGCTGGATGATGGGACACATTTTCAGGAGGCCCAAAGGGCTAGTTTCAATGGGTTGGTTATGGAAGAGTATCACCTTTGGCTAGATCAAGAGCAGCCAAGCAAATATAAACCCAGATTCTGTAGGAAATACGTATTAGAAAACTTGTTCTTATAAGTAGCTCAATTTCATGTGGCCAGAGATTATGAAATGTGGAGAATTCTTCATGTGCTTTTCACCAACCTTGTGAGACAGGTTTTTATTATCATTCCCATTTTTCAGATGAGGCAGATATGCACATTATCTTGCACACAACTTTCTTCCTGCAATCCCCACACTGTGTCATAATCATTGGCCCTTTGGTCTGGCTCTGCCACTGTATTGTGCTCCTTGAGGGCTGGACATATTTCCTTCACCTCGGTGTCCACTTTGTCTGGCACAGTGCTGGATATGCCCTCGACAGTTTGAGGATGAATAAATGCACGTGCCCAATGTCATGCTGTGGGGGAAAAGGCAAAGCTGATATGGGAATCCTTCTTTGTTTGGTCCCAGAGTCTCTGTTCCTTGTGTTGTCCTTTTAAAGGGCATTTCTGCGGCTGGTGCCTGAGCTAATGGAGGTGTACAGAATGTGGAAAGAGAAAAATAAGTCATCTTTCTTGCATAAGCTAAAGCGTCCAATACATTATACATATTCTCTGTTCTGTGTTTGCTCTATTACTCAGAGTCAATGAGTCCACCGCTCAGTAGTTGTAAAGGATGGTGCAGAGCATGTTACATTGAATTTATCCTGCTGGGCTTCAGAAATCATAGAAGTCACAGGTGCCATTGCCGATAGTTAATCCCCTTCAAATCAGGGTAGCTGCCATCTACAAATGAGACAGCTTGGTACACACATTTCTCTCAGTGTTAGTGCTGTGGCAGTTTAAAGAACCAACCTTGTTCCCAGAAAAGATACACTGTCCTAATAAAAAGGATCCAAATCGATTTGGTTTTTCCTGGGAGCTAACATTGGCTGTTAGAATGATGCAGTCTCTTTAAAAGTTTCTCTTTGGGACGTGACAGTATATCGAGTACAGGTTTTGGGTCTGATGGGCACGAACTCCTCATTTGAATGACAATGGTCATGTGCCCAACCTTGCTGGGCTTCAGTGTCCCCATCTGTAAAACAGGCATAATTAACACCCATGTCATAGGATTGTTAAGAGGACTAAGTAAGATGGGACACAGTAAGAATTCAGCATAGCACCTGGTGCATTGCAAAGCTGACATGAAGCTTTCTGACTTTTACCCACTATTTTCAAGTGAAGATATTTGTGTCTGGGCAGGGAAACTGGGTGAGCACCCTGGCCATGATCTAGGGCATTCCCATTGCAGTCCATTCATTCTTCCTGGAAGGAGAACCAGGCCAGTGGGGGATGGGCCAGCATACAGAGAGCCCCAGACAAGACCCCCTTCCTCAGACTTGCACATGGGTAAAGCAAGCACTCAAGCATTTGCCCCTTTTAAAACCACTTTCAAAGCTGTGAGCTTTTCCTTATAATCAGAAAAAGGAGAAAGGACACTGTGGGTCGACCTTAGACAAGCTTCGTTCCCCAGTGACTCCTTACAGTGTTGGGGCCTTTGGGGGTTTTGCCTCATTTTCATCCCCGCTGGGTAAGCTCTACCTTCTGGGGAAGCTGTTTATGGTAAAAAGACCATGTGTGGTGCAAGGAAGTTGGTCCATATCCCAGCTCTGCCACTTCATCCCAAGGTGAGCCCTGGGGAGTCAGTGTATCTCTGAACTCCAATTTCCATTCTGCAAAATGATGATAATAGCCTCCAGCCTCATAGCATATGGTATGTGGATGGCCTAGCATGGTCATTTTTTTTTTGACATATTTATTGGAGTATAATTGTTTACAATGTCATGTTAGTTTCTGCTGTTTAACAAAGTGAATAAGTTATATGTATACATATATCCCCATATCCCCTCCAACTTGCCTCTCCCTCCCACACTCCCTATCCCACACCACTAGGTGGTCACAAAGCACCGAACTGATCATCCTGTGCGATGCAGCTGCTTCCCACTAGCTATCTACTGTACATTTGGTAGTGTATATATGTCCATGCCACTCTCACTTCATCCCAGCTTACTCTTCCCCCTCCTCATGTCCTCAAGTCCATTCCCTAATTCTGAGTCTTTATTCCTGTCCTTCCCCTAGGGTCATCAGAACCATTTTTTTTTTTTTTTAGATTCCATATATATGTGCTAGCATACAGTATTTGTTTTTCTCTTTCTGACTTACTTCACTCTGTATGACAGACTCTAGGTCCATCCACCTCACTACAAATAACTCAATTTCGTTACTTTTTACGGCTGAGTAATATTCCATTGTATATATGTGCCACATCATCTTTATCCATTCATCTGTCGATGGACACTTAGGTTGCTTCCATGTCCTGGCTATTGTAAACAGAGCTGCAATGAACATTGTGGTGCATGACTATTTTTGAATTACGGTTTTCTCAGTGTGAATGCCCAGTAGTGGGACTGCTTGGTCATATGGTAGTTCCATTTTTAGTTTTGTAAAGAACCTCCATACTGTTCTCCATAGTGGCTGTATCAATTTATATTCCCACCAACAGTGCAAGAGGGTTCCCTTTTCTCCACACCCTCTCCAGCATTTATTATTTGTAGATTTTTCGATGATGCCCATTCTGACCAGGGTGAGGTGATACCTCATTGTAGTTTTGATTTGCATTTCTCTAATGATTAGTGATGTTGAGCATCCTTTCATGTGTTTGTTGAATCTGTATATCTTCTTTGGAGAAATGTCTCTTTAGGTCTTCTGCCCATATTGAATTGGGTTGTTTGTTTTTTTGATATTGAGCAGCATGAGCTGCTTGTAAATTTTGGAGATTAATCCTTTGTCAGTTGCTTTGTTGGCAGGTATTTTCTCCCATTCTGAGGGTTGTCTTTCTGTCTTGTTTACGGTTTCCTTTGCTGTGCAAAAGCTTTTAAATTTCATTAGGTCCCATTGGTTTATTTTTCTGTTTATTTCCATTAGTCTAGGAGGTGGGTCAAAAAGGATCTTGCTGTGATTTATGTCATAGAGAGTTCTACCTATGTTTTCCTCTAAGAGTTGTATAGTGACTGGCCTTACCTTTAAGTCTTTAATCCATTTTGAATTTATTTTTGTGTATAGTGTTAGGAAGTGTTCTGATTTCATTCTTTTACATGTAGCTGTCTAGTTTTCCCAGGACCACTTATTGAAGAGGTTGTCTTTTCTCCATTGTATATTTTTGCCTCCTTCTTCAAGGATAAGGTGACCATATGTGAATGGGTTTATCTCTGGGCTTTCAATCCTGTTCCATTGATCTATATTTCTGTTTTTGTGCCAGTGCCATACTGTCTTGATTACTGTAGCTTTGTAGTATAGTCTGAAGTCAGGGAGCCTGATTCCTCTAGCTCCGTTTTTCTTTCTCAAAATTGCTTTAGGTATTCGGGGTCCTTTGTGTTTCCATACAAATTGTGAAATTTTTTGTATCAGTGTCTTGTAGTTTTCTGCATACAGATCTTTTGTCTCCTTAGGTAGGTTTATTCCTAGGTATTTCACTCTTTTTGTTGCAGTGTTAAATGTGAGTGTTTCCTTAAATTCTCTTTCAGATTTTTAATCATTAGTGTATAGGAATGCAAGAGATTTCTGTGCATTAATTTTATGTCTTGCTAGTTTACCAAATTCATTGATTAGCTCTAGTACTTTTCTGGTAGCATCTTTAGAATTCTCTATGTATAGTATCATGTCATCTGCAAAGAATGACAGTTTTACTTCATCCTTACAATTTAGATTCCTTTTATTTCTTTTTCTTCTCTGATTGCTTCCAAAACTATGTTGAATAATATGGTGAGAGTGGGCATCCTTGTCTTCTTCCTGATTTTAGAGGAAATCATTTCAGTTTCTTACCATTGAGAATGAGGTTGGCTGTGGGTTTGTCATATATGGCCTTTATTACGGTGAGGTAAGTTCCCTCTATGCCTACTTTATGGAGGGTTTTCATCATAAATAGGTGTTGAATTTTGTTGAAAGTTTTTTCTCCATCTAATAGGATTATCATATGGTTTTTATCTTTCAGTTTGTTAATATGGCGTATCACATTGATTGATTTGCATATATCATAGGATCTTTGCCTTCCTGGGATAAAATCCACTTGATCATGGTGTATGATCCGTTTAATGTGCTATTGGATTCTGTTTGCTAGTATTTTGTTGAGGATTTTTGCATCTATGTCCATCAGTGGTATTGGTCTGTAGTGTTCTTTTTTTGTGACATTTTTGTCTGATTTTGGTATCAGGGTGATGATGACCTTGTAGAATGAGTTTGGGAGGGTTCCTTCCTCTGCTGTATTTTGGAAGAGTTTGAGAAGGATAGTTGTTAGTTATTCTCTAAATGTTTCATAAAATTCGCCTGTGAAGCCATCTGGTCCTGGCCTTTTGTTTGTTGGAAGGTTTTTCATCACAGTTTCAATTTCAGTGCTTGTGATTCATCTGTTTATATTTTCTATTTCTTCCTGGTTCAGTCTTGGAACATTGTGCTTTTATAAGAATTTGTGCATTTCTTCCAGGTTGTCCATTTTATTGGCATATAGTTGCTTGTAGTAATCCCTCATGATTCTTTGTATTTCTGTAGGGTCAGTTGTTACTTCTCCTTTTTCATTTCTAATTCTGTTGATTTGAGTCTTCTCCCTTTTTTTCTTGATGAGACTGACTAGTGGTTTATCAATTTTTTTTACCTCCTCCAAGAACCAGCTTTTAGTTTTATTGATGTTTGCTATTGTTTCCTTCATTTCTTTTTAATTTATCTCTGATCTGATCTTAATTATTTCTTTCCTTCTGCTAACTTTGGGGGTTTTTTGTTCTTCTTTCTCTAATTGCTTTATGTGTAAGGGTAGATTGTTTATTTGAGATTTTTCTTGTTTCTTTAGGTAGGATTGTATGGCTATGAACTTCCCTCTTAGAACTGCTTTTGCTGCGTCTCATATGTTGTGGGTCATCGTGTTTTCATTGTCATTTGTTTCTAGGTATTTTTTGATTTCCTCTTGGATTTCTTCAGTGACCTCTTCGTTATTTAGTAGTGTTTTCTTTAGCCTCCATGTGATTGTAGTTTTTACAGTTTTTTTCCTGTAATTGATATCTAGTCTCATAGCATTGTGGTCAGAAAAGATACTTGCTACAATTTCAGTTTTCTTAAATTTACAAAGGCTTAGTTTGTGACCCAAGATATGAGCTGTCCTGGAGAATGTTCCCTGAAAACTTGTGATGAAAGTTTATTCTGTTGTTTTGGGTGGAATTTCCTATAAATATCAATTAAGTCCATCTTGTTTATTTTGTCATTTAAAGCTTGTGTTTCCTTATTTATTTTCCTTTTGGATGATCTGTCCATTGGTGAAAGTGGGGTGTTAAAGTCCCCTACTATGATTGTGCTACTGTTGATTTCCCAGTTTATGGCTGTTAGCACTTGCCTTATGTATTGAGGTGCTTCTATGTTGGGTGCATAAATGTTTACAATTGTTATATCTTCTTCTTGGATTGATCCCTTGATCATTATGTAGTTTCCTTCTTTGTCTCTTGCAATAGTCTTTATTTTAAAGTCTATTTGTTTGATATGAGAATTGCTACTCTAGGTGTCTTTTGATTTCCATTTGAATGGAATATCTTTTTCCATCCCCTCACTTTCAGTCTGTACGTTTCCAAAGGTCTTAAATGAGTCTTTTATAGACAGCATATATATGGGTCTTGTTTTTGTATCCATTCAGCCAGTCTGTGTCTTTGGTTGGATCATTTAATCTATTTACATTTAAGGTAGTTATTGATATGCATGTTCCTAATTACATTTTCTTAATTGTTGTGGGTTTGTTATTGTAGGTCTTTTCCTTCTCTTGTGTTCCCTTCCTAGAGAAGTTCCTTTAGCATTTGTTGTAAAGCTGGTTTGGTGGTGCTGAATTCTCTTAGCTTTTGCTTGTCTGTAAAGCTTTTAATTTCTCTGTGGAATCTGAATGAGATCCTTGCCTGGGAGAGTAATCTTGTTTGCAGGTTTTTCCCTTTCATCACTTTAAATATGTCCTGCCACTCCCTTCTGGCAGGCAGAGTTTCTGCTGACAGATCAGCTGTTAACCTTATGGGGATTCCCTTGTATTTTATTTGTTGTTTTCCCCTTGCTGCTTTTAATATTTTTTCTTTGTTTTTAATTTTTGATAGCTTGATTAATATGTGTCTTTGCATGTTTCTCCTTGGATTTATCCTGTATGGGCCTCTCTGTGTTTCCTGGACTTGATTATTTCTTTTCCATATTAAGTAAGTTTTCAATTATAATCTCTCCAAATATTTTCTCAGCCCCTTTCTTTTTCTGTTCTTCTTCTGGGACCCCTATAATTAGAATGTTGTTGCGTTTAATATTGTCCCAGAAGTCTCTGAGACTGTCCTCAATTCTTTTCATTCTTTTTTCTTTATTCCACTCTGCAGTAGTTATTTCTGCTATTTTATCTTCCAGGTGACTTATCCATTCTTCTGCCTCAGTTATTCTGCTGTTTATTCCTTCTAGAGAATTTTAAATTTCATTTATTTTACTGTTCATCATTGTTTGTGTGCTCTTTTGTTCTTCTAGTTCCTTGTTAAACGTTTCTTGTATTTTCTCCATTCTATTTCCAAGATTTTGGATCATCTTTACTATCATTACTCTGAATTCTTTTTCAGGTAGACTGTCTTTTTCCTTTTCATTTGTTTGGTCTGGTGGATTTTTACTTTGCGCCTTCATCTGCTGCATATTTCACTTCCCATTTTGCTTAACTTACTGTTTTTGGGGTCTCCTTTCACAGGCTGCAAGTTCCCTTTGTTTTTGGTTTCTGCCGCAGTGGTAAGTTTGGTTCAGTGGGTTGTGTATGCTTCTTGGTGGAGTGGACTGGTGTCTGTGTTCTGGTGGATGAGACTGGATCATGTCTTTCTTGTGGGCAGAACTGCATCCAGTGGTGTGTATTGGGGTGTCTGTGAACTTAGTATGATTTTAGACAGTCTCTTTGCTAATGGGTGGGGTTGTGTTCCTGTCTTGCTAGTTGTTTGGCATGTGGTGTCCAGCACTGGAGCTTTCTGGCTCTTGGGTGGATCTGGGTCTTAGTGTTGAGACAGAGATCTATGGGAGACCTCTTGCCGATTGATATTACATGGGACCGGGAGGTGTCTGGTTGTCCAATATCCTTAACTCAGCTCTCCCACCTCAGAGCCTTAGGTCTGACACCAGGCCGGAGCACCAAGACCCTGTCAGCCACTGGCTGCCTTGAGTCACATGTACTGTGTCCAGATGGTCTCAACAGCACAGTGCTCTCTCAGGGCTGCCTACTTGAAGTAGCTCCCACTGTGGAAACTGGGTAAAATCCACATCCCAATGATGAAGGAGGAGGTGAGGAGCCTCTGACCACAGAATCTAGCTTGAGGGTAGCATAGTCATTTTGAATACTTTGCGGTTCAGTCATGTGTCTGAGAAAGGACTTATTTTCAGGAAGCCTGAATCAAACGTCTGGTATCTTCCCGGCCTTTTGTGTCTATTCCTCATTCCATCCTAATCATCACCATCAGGCATCTGACCTTCAGTCAGACCCACTCACACCTGCCAGTCACCACACTAAACCCTTTACAGGCTCTAACTCATATCATCCTATCACAGACTCTATTATAATTAGGAAATATTATTCTTAATTAATAACAGTAACTTTGTTACACCTATTGTGCAGATGAGGAAACTGAGACTTAGAGAGTTTAAGCAATTTTCCCAGGGTCACACAGCTGTTGAGAATTGGAATAGATTCAAAACAAAGAGATCTGCTCTCAAGCACACACTTTACTATACTGAGCATTTTAGTTTTCCTTCATGATTTTCCTGGACCCAATTCAAACCAAGTCTAAAATGTCTCCTGGCATAAATTCAGTTTTTGCCCTAACTTTAAAATTATATAATTTAGAAATAAACCACTTCAAATATGTACAGATGTACCTTGTCACCTTTCTAGTATAAGTGCTTAAGTATCTTTGCTCAGGGCAGAGTGTGCTGAGTCTGATGAATTTACTCTGGAGACAAGGGAGCATACAGAAATCTTTATCTTTTTCCCATTCAGAAATCAGTTTTGCTAGGGGCACTTGAGAGAAAACCAATACATCCCTGCGAAATCCACTTTCCCTCTCTGAGACCCTTCGATTCTCACTGTAACTCGGATATCTCAGTGTCTTTCCTTCCTTTGGGAAAAAAAAGGCTTGTGGAACAGATTTCTTTTCTAGGCTTTGCTTGGTCCAAAGAAACAAAGACAGACACTCTCCTTCTCACAGAATAGGGGATAAAACCAAGCATGTGTGCAAAGGAGAATGAAAAATGCATGTTATTTTCTGCAGGCTGGAGAATGATGTATGTTCCTGGGGGTAACCTACTACCTTAGAATTAGTCATTCCACATCGTGTTCTCTCTGCTGTTTGAAGTGCCTCATTTTAAAAATGTTAGGATTTTTTTTCCCTCTCACTTAACTGTAGGAACATTAAATGCACAACTTTATCAAAATGACATAAGATATATATTTCCGCCAACAGCAACAGGAGAGAATTAACATTCGAATAGGAACAGGGAAAAGTTCCTCTCAAAAGTTGGGAAGAAGAAAGTTTGAATGGAGATTCTGCTTTTCCTCAGCCTGAAACACATTATGGCACATTCAGAGTCCTTGAGGTCCTGGTGGAAGAAAAGTTTTATGTTATGAGGGAAAAAGTTTTATTTCATGTTATTTTGTTCTGTCTCCTTGAGATCAGGACAAGCTTGAACACATTTGTTGAGTGTACAACAGTACAGAGACATCTCTCAAAAATAATCCTTATTTACTTAATGGCCAATGCCTGAATTTGTTCAGGGCTCACATTTCCAACCATTATCAGATCCTCACAATCTAACCCAATAATGAGGCAGAAAGACAGCCTTCAACAAATAGGGGAAGGGAGGAGAGTGTAAGGGTGTGGAGCCCTTAGGAGATGAGGGGGTAGGAGGGAAAAGAATCACTTTGTGAGGTTAGTTGTGGCACACCAGAAACATACATTGTAGATACATACATATAGATGACAAATGGACTCCTGCACTATTTGTCTGGTGAAGGGAGGTATTAATTAGATTCAACTGGAAATTTTTTGAGGAAGAGAGTTTTTAGGATTCTAGGTGAAGTAATAGAATTGCCTTGGTCTTATAAAGAAAAACATATTATTTTGCAAAACTTTGATATAGTTTTAGCAGGACATAGGACTGAATCTTTTCACTTCTCAAAATCCTATTCTGGGATGTGATTTCCATGTGTTGATATATTTTCTACAACTCCCTGTTTACCAGGAATGCCTTTGACATTGGCTTTTCCATGCCCCATCTAACCAGTCCCATCTCATTTTCCATCAACACAGGGCATGAGATGGTAGCTAAGGCACTGACATTGACTAGACTCATAGGATGGGCTATGTAGAGTCCCCTTAATGACTAAGAGGAAAAGTCCCCCTCAGGGGAAAATGACAAAACTCGTGAACTTTACCCAATAAGAATATTTTGGTGATTTGAGAGGAGGGATAACTCTGAGTACAGTCTGGTGTTGGCCATTTGGATCACCTCTCCCCCTCTCCAATCTCAGGAAACACCAGTGTCCCACTTGCTCAATGGACCCCAGGCATGCTGTTCGAATTTATGGCCTTTGTCCTCACTGCTGCTTTTTTCATGGAACCTCTTCCTATAAGATCTTTTCAGGAGTAGTTCCTTCTTGAGATTCAGGGCTGAGCTCAAATGTCATCTCCTGAGAAGGTGGTAACAGGAAGTACCTCCTGAGGTACTTCCCTCATTATACTACCTAAATATCATTATACCATCTAAATACTATCTAAATTTATCCCACCACCCTCTATCACTATCACATTCATCTTGTTTATTTTCTTCATCACTTTCTGAAATGACCTTGTTTCTTTGTTTACTTGAATGCAAGTAAAATTTCTCCCCACTTGAATACAATCTCTGAGTGAATAGGAGCATTGTTCATTGCTATATCCTCAATGCCTAGAAAAGTGCCAGGTGCATTGTAGGGACAGAGTAAGTATATGTTGCATTAATGAATAAACCCACAGTCCTGTGGGTCACAACTTAAAAATCAGTGCTGTAGAGGACACCAAATGGCACCTTTCTTAGATTCGTTCCCCCTGAAAGCAAAGACTGGGGAAAGACTGGTGTGCAGATAGTTTATTTAGGAATGTGATTCTGGGGAGCAGGCAAGAGAGACAGGGGAATGAAAAAAGGGAAGGCGATTAAAAAGGTGTGCTATGGATTTGGCTACTGCTAATCAACCAGTTAATTGGTTCTGAGAGTTGCTGAGGAGCTTGATGGAATGTGCCTCAGAACTGTTCATCTAAAAGAGGAAAGAGAAATAATGATACATCGGCCACTGTGACCCATTCTGTGGTCAGCAGTTGTTCCATGGGACATTAATTCTTTACTTTTTTAATTTAACTTTATTTTTTAAAATACAGCAGATTCTTGTTAGTTATCTATTTTATACAAATTAGTGTATATATTGTCAATCCCAATCTCCAAGTTCATCCCACCCCCCTACTCCGCTTTCCCTCCTTGATGTCCATACATTTGTTTTCTACATCTGTGTCCCTATTTCTGCCTTGCAAACCAGTTCATCTGTACCATTTTTCTAGATCAACATATATGCATTAATATACGATACTTGTTTTTCTCTTTCCGACTTACTTCACTCTGTATGACAGTCCACATCCATCCACGTCTCTACAAATGACCCAATTTCATTCCTTTTTATGGCTGAGTAATATTCCATTGTATATATGTACCATATCTTCTTCATCCATTCATCTGTCGATGGACACTTAGGTTGCTTCCATGTCCTGGCTGTTGTAAATAGAGCTGCAATGGACATTTTGGTACATGACTCTTTTTGAATTATGGTTTTCTTAGGGTATATGCCCAGTAGTAGGATTGCTGGGTTGTATGGTAGTTCAGTTTTTAGTTTTTTAAGGAACCTCCATACTGTTCTCTACATTGGCTGTATCAATTTACATTCCCACCAACAGTGCAAGAGAGTTCCCTTTTCTCCACACCCTCTCCAGCATTTGTTGTTTGTAGATTTTCTGATGATGCCCATTCTGACCAGGGTGAGGTGATAACCTCATTGTTGATTTGATTTGCATTTCTGTAATAATTAGTGATGTTGAATAGCTTTTCATGTGCCTCTTGGCCATCTGTATGTTTTCTTTGGAGAAATGTCTATTTAGATCTTCTGCCCAATTTTTGATTGGTTTTTTTTTTTTTTTTTTTTTTTTTTTTTACTGAGCTGCATGAGCTGTTTATATATTTTGGAAATTAATCTTTTGTCTGTTGATTCATTTGCAAATATTTTGTCCCATTATGAGGGTTGTCTTTTCTTTTGGTTTATACTTCCCTTTGCTGTGCAAAAGCTTTTAAGTTTCATTAGGTCCCATTTATTTTTGTTTTTATTTCCATTTCTCTAGGAGGTGGGTCAAAAAAGATCTTGCTGTGAATTATATCAAAGAGTGTGCTTCCTGTTTCCTCTAAGAGTTTTAAAGCATGTGGTCTTACATTTAGGTCTTTAATCCATTTTGATTTTATTTTTGTGTATGGTGTTAGGAAGTGTTCTAATTTCATTCTCTTACATGTAGCTGTCCAATTTTCCCTGCACCACTTATTGAAGAGACTATCTTTTCTCCATTGTATATCCTTGCCTCCTTTGTCATAGATTAATTGATCATAGGTGCATGGGTTTATCTCTGGGCTTTCAATCCTGTTCCATTGATCTATACTTCTATTTTTGTGCCAGTACCATATTGTCTTGATTACTGTAGCTTTGTAGCATACTCTGAAGTCAGGAAGTCTGATTCCTCCAGCTCTGTTTATTTCCCCTCAAGATTGCTTTCACTATTCGGGGTCTTTTTTCTCTCCATACAGATTTTAAGGTTTCTTGTTATAGTTTTGTAAAAAATCCCATTGGTAATTTGATAGGGATTGCATTGAATCTGTAGATTAATTTGGGTAGTATAATCGTTTTCACAATATTGATTCTTCCAATCCAAGAACATAGTATATCTCTTCATCTGTTTGTGTCATCTTTGACTTCTTTCATCAGTGTCTTATAGTTTTCTGAGTACAGGTCTTTTACCTCCTTAGGTAGGTTTTTTCCTAGGTATTTTATTCTTTTTTTTTTTTTTTTTTTTGCAATGGTGAATGGAATTGTTTCCTTAATTTCTCTTTCTGATATTTCCTTGTTAGTTTATAGGAATGCAAGAGATTTCTTTTCACTACATTTGTATCCTGCAACTTTACCAAATACATTGATTAGCTGTAGTAGTTTTCTGGTGGCATTTTTAGGATTATCTATGTATAGTATCCTGTCATCTGCAAACAGGGACATTTTACTTCTTCTTTTCCAATATGTATTCCTTTTATTTCTTTTCTTCTCTGATTGCTATGGCTAGGACTTCCAAAACTGGGTTGAGTAACAATGGCGAGAGTGGACATCCTTGTCTTGTTCCTGATCTTAGAGGAAATATTTTCAGTTTTACACTATTGAGAATGATGTTTGCTCTGGGTTTGTCATATATGGCCATTATTATGTAGAGGTAAGTTCCCTCTATGCCCATTTTCTGGAGAGTTTTTATCATAAATGCGTGTTGAATTTTGTCAAAAGCTTTTTCTGCACCTATTGAGATGATCATATGGTTTTTCTTCTTCAATTTGTTAATATGGTGTATCACATTGATTGATTTATGTATATTGAAGAATCCTTGCATCCCTGGGATAAATCCCACTTGATCATGGTGTATGATCCTTTTAATGTGTTGGATTCTGTGTGCTAGTATTTTGTTGAGCTTTTTTGCATCTATGTTCATCCGTGATATTGGCCTGTAGTTTTCATTTTTTGTAACATCTTTGTCTTGTTTCAGTGTCAGGGTGATGATGGCCTCGTAGAATTAGTTTGTGAGTGTTCCTTGCTCTGCAATTTTTTGGGAGAGTTTGCGAAGAATGGGTGTTAGCTCTTCTCTAAATGTTTGATAGAATTCACCCGTGAAGCCATTTGGTCCTGGACTCTTCTTTGTTGGAAGATTTTTAATCACAGTTTCAATTTCAGTGCTTGTGATCTGTCTGTTTATATTTTCTATTTCTTCCTGGTTCAGTCCTAGAAGGTTGTGCTTTTCTTAGAATTTTTCCATTTCTTCCAGGTTTTCCATTTTATTGGCATATAGTTGCTTGTAGTAATCTCTCATGATCATTTGTATTTCTTCAGGGTCAGTTGTTACTTCTCCTTTTTCATTTCTAATTCTGTTGACTTGAGTCTTCTCTCTGTTTGTCTTAATGAGTCTGGCTAATGGTTTATCAATTTTGCTTATCTTCTCAAAGAACCAACTTTTAGTTTTACTGATGGTTGCTATTGTTTCCTTCATTTCTTTTTCATTGATTGCTGATCTGAGCTTTATGATTTCTTTCCTTCTGCTAACCTTGGGACTTTTTTGTTCTTCTTTCTCTAGTTACTTTAGGTGTAAGGTTAGATTGCTTATTTGAGATTTTTCTTGCTTCTTGAGGTAAGACTGTATTGCTATAAACTTCTCTCTTAAAACTGCTTTTGCTGCATCCCATAGGTTTTGGATTTTCGTGTTTTCATTGTCATTTGTCTCTAGGTATTTTTTGATTTCCTCTTTGATTTCTTCAGTGATCTCTTCATTATTTAGTAACGTATTGTTTAGCCTCCATGTGTTGGAGTTTTTTACGTTTTTTTTCCCTGTAATTGTTTTCTAATCTCATAGCATTGTGGTTGGAAAAGATGCTTGATATGATTTCAATTTTCTTAAATTTACTTAGGCTTGATTTGTGACCCAAGATGTGATTTATTCTGGAGAATGTTCTGTGCGCACTTGAGAAGGAAATGTATTCTGTTGTTTTTCATTGGAATGTTCTATATACATTAGTTAAATCTGTCTGGTCTATTGCATCATTTAAAGCTTGTGTTTCCTTATTAATTTTCTTTCTGGATTATCTGTCCATTGGTGTAAGTGAGGTGTTAACTTCTCCCACTATTATTGTGGTACTGTCGATTTCCTATTTTATAGCTGTTAGCATTTGCCTTGTGTACTGAGGTGTGCCTGTGTTGGTGCATATATATTTATAATTTTTATATTTTCTTCTTGGATTGATCCCTTGATCATTCTGTAGTGTCCTTCCTTGTCTGTTGTAATATTCTTTATTTTAAAATCTATTTTATCTGATATGAGTATTGCTACTCCAGCTTTCTTCCGATTTCCACTTACATGGAATATCTTTTTCCATCCCCTCACTTTTAGTCTCTATGTGTCCCTAGGCCTGAAGTGAGTCTCTAGTAGACAGCATATATGGGTCTTGTTTTTGTTTCCATTCAGCGAGCCTGTGTCTTTTGGATGGAGCATTTAATCCATTCACCTTTAACATAATTACCTTTATGCATGTTCCTATTACCATATTCTTAATTGTTTTGGGTTTGTTTTTGTAGGTCTTTTTCTTATCTTGTGTTTCTCACTTGGAGAAGTTCCTTTATCCTTTATTGTAGAGCTGGTTTAGTGGTGCTGAATTCTCTTAGCTTTTGCTTGTCTGTAAAGCTTATGATTTCTCTGTTGAATCTGTATGAGTTCCTTGCTGGTAGAGTAATCTTGGTTGTAGGTCCTTCCCTTTCATCACTTCAAATATATTGTGCCACTCTCTCTGGCTTGTAGAGTTTTTGCTGAGTAAATAGCTGTTAACTTTATGGGAGTTCCCTTGTATGTTGTCATTTTTCTCTCTTTGCTTTCAATAATTTTTCTTTGTCTTTATTTTTTGTCAGGTTGATTACTGTGTGTCTCGGCATGTTTCTCCTTTTCTCCATCCTACCTGGTACTCTCTGCAATTCCTGGACTTGGGTGGCTATTTCCTTTCTCATGTTACAGAAGTTTTGACTATAATCTCTTCAAATATTTTCTTGGGTCCTTTGTCTCTCTCTTCTCCTCCTGGGACCCATATAATGCCAATGCTTGTGCATTTAGTGTTGTCCCAGAGGTCTCTTAGTCTGTCTTCATTTCTTTCATTCTTTTTTCTTTATTCTGTTCCACAGCATTGATTTCCACCATTTTTTCTTCCTGGTCACTTATCCGTACTTCTGCCTCAGTTATTCTGCTATTGATTCCTTCTAGCGTATTTTTCATTTCACTTATTGTATTGTTCATCTTTGTTTGTTTGTTCTTTAATTCTTCTAGGTGTTTGTTCTTTAATTCTTCTATGTCTTTGTTAAACATTTCTTGCATCTTCTCGATCTTTGCCTCTGTTCTTTTTCTGAAGTCCTGAATCATCATCACTGTCATTATTCTGAGTTCTTTTTCTGGAAGGTTGTGTATCTCCACTTCATTTAGTTGTTTTTTCTGGGGTTTTATCTTGTTCCTTCATCTGGTACATATTCCTCTGCCTTTTCATGTTTTCTATCTTTCTGTGAATGTGGTTTTTGTTCCACAGGCTGCAAGATTGTAGTTCTTCTTGCTTCTGCTCCTTTTGAGTTCAACCCCAAAAAGTGTCCTCCTGCCTGGTGTCCTTTGAGTTCAGTTCTGAAGCAAAGGAAAGCTTTATTCTTGGAGCAGAGAATGGAGAGGTGTGAGCTCCCACTCTGGTGACCCCCCTCTCCTGACTGGGACATTAACTCTTTTAAACTCTTTTATTGTACATGAATGAGTGCCTAGTGGTTTCCTGAGGGATGCCCAGGGTGGGAAGTAGCGACTGAAGTGAAGGACTGTCAGGTTACACTATTTGAAGCTGGTTTAAGCCTGCATAGAACTGGTCAGTGAAACCATGGATGGAAAATAGTGGGGCCAAGAGGCTTTAATTACTACATAGCAGATGCCCAAAGGTCATTTCAAACTCAACCCCATTTAAGAAGCACATGGTTCATTCAATTCCTTATTCTCCAATCATCACCTCACAGTTTTATTTTTATTCAACCCAATGGATTAAGCATGATGTATCTTTCAGGTTAATTTCCTAATACTCACATTCCCCACCACATCTCCATTTAGTGATTCTGAGCTGGTCTTTCTGCTATGGCTCTCTCAGGAGATGAAAATGCAGTTCTCTCTTCTCTGATCATAGTGGCTAGTGAAGCCGAATCCAACCTCTGTACTCTGACGCTGAGTTAAATCTCAGAGTCAGAGTTTAGGGTGAAGTAGAACAGAAAAGCTCTATTTCTTTGCCAGGCAAAGGGGAACACAATGGGCTAATGTTCTCAAAACTTTGTGTCCCAAAGTGGAGGGGATAGTGAGGAGTTTTATAGTAATGGTTCAAAGAGGAGGGTGTTATCAGCTCGTGGACATACTTCTGATTGCTTGGTTGGTGAGGTAATTTGGAGTCATCATCAACAACCTTCTGGTTTCAACTGATTTGGGGTCTATGTGCTTTGGGGCTGCATACCATTAACTTCTCCTACCTGGTGGGGGTTTCATATCTGCAAAACAGCTCATAGATACTGTTATGTTTATCCCTTGAAGAGGAACCAGGACCCTGACCCAAGTCTGCACTATTGTTTCATGACTGTTCCTCCCTTGTCTCCACATCCCCGACCCCTTCCCTAATTAGGAACTGTTTGCACCTGCCCTTGGAGCTAGGGAATCTAATGGAGGCTGAATAAAGACTATTTTCTGTGATCATGAAATGGGGGACAAAGGTTTTTGTGCCCAGGATTCCCACAGGGTCCTGCTTGGTATCGCTAGTGGCAGGAATGGTTCATAATCTAGACCCACTATTTCTGAGCACCTGTGACAGAACCAGAATCCAGGCTTGTGATTTCTTAAAGGCTCTTACAAAGGTGCAGATGAGTCTCTTGTTGTCTCCCTCTTTTCCCATCTTCTTTCCTGGGGTTCCTGCTGAGTTTTGGGGGTGGCTAGTTAGTTATCAAAAAACAATTCAGAGGAGTGCAGAGTAGCTTGCTGAAGTCTTATCAAAACAGGTGTTGGGGTGGAGAACTTCAAGGTGGCAGAAGAGTAGGATGTGGAGATCACCTTCCTCTCCACAAATACATCAGAAATACATCTATATGTGGAACAACTCCTACAGAACACCTACTGAATGCTGACAGAAGACCTCAGACTTCCCAAAAAGCAAGAACCTCCCCACGTACCTGGGTAGGGAAAAGAAAAGAGAAGAAACAGAGACAAAAGAATAGGGATGGGCGCTTCCCTGGTGGCGCAGTGGTTGAGAATCTGCCTGCTAATGCAGGGGACACGGGTTCGAGCCCTGGTCTGGGAGGATCCCACATGCCACGGAGCAACTAGGCCCATGAGCCACAACTACTGAGCCTGTATGTCTGGAGCCTGTGCTCTGCAACAAGAGAGGCCGCGATAGTGAGAGGCCCGCACACCGCGACGAAGAGTGGCCCCCGCTTGCCACAACTAGAGAGAGCCCTCACACAGAAACAAAGACCCAACACAGCAAAACTAAATAAATTAATTAATGTCAGATGCAGGCTTGTGACATCCTCTGTCACATAGGGGAGGACATAAGTCAGGCACCAGCAGATAAGCAAAAGCTTTAAAAAAAAAAAAAAAGAAAAAAGAATAGGGATGGGACCTGCACCACTGGGAGAGAGCTGTGAAGAACGAAAAGTTTCCACACACTAGGAAGCCCCTCCACTGTTGGAGATGGGGGGTGGCAGGCGGGGAAGCTTCGGAACCATGGAGGAGAGCACAGCAACAGGGGTGCGGAGGGCAAAGCAGAGAGATTCCCGCACAGAGGATCGGTGCCAACCAGCACTCACCAGCCCGAGAGGCTTGTCTGCTCACCCACCAGCAGGGACAGGTGGGAGCTGGGAGCTGAGGCTTGGGCTTCAGAGGTCAGATCCCAGGGAGAGGACTGGGGCTGGCTGCCTGAACACAGCCTGAAGGGGACTAGTGCACCACCGCTAGCCGGGAAGGAATCCGGGGAAAAGTCTGGATCTGACTAAGAGGCAAGAGACCATTGTTTCAGGGTGCACGAGGAGAGGTGATTCAGAGCACCACCTAAACAAGCTCCAGAGATGGGTGCGGGCCACGACTATCAGCACAGACAGCAGAGACAGGCATGCAACGCTAACACTGCTGCTGCAGCCACCAAGAAGCCTGTGGACAAGCACAGGTCACTATCCACACCTCCACTCCTGGGAGCCTATGCAACACACCACTGCCAGTGTCCCGTGATCCAGGGACAAATTCCCCAGGAAAACACACGGTGCACCTCAGGCTGTTGCAATGTCACGCCAGCCTCTGCTGCTGCAGGGTTGCCCTGCATTCTGTACCTCACCCTCCCCCCAGCCTGAGTGAGCCAAAGCCCCCAAATCAGTTGCTACTTTAACCCTGTCCTGTCTGAGCAAAGAACAGACGCCCTCAGGTGACATACATGCAGACACGGGGCCAAATCCAAAGCTGCACCCCAGGAACTGTGTGAACAAAGAAGAGAAAGGGAAATCACTCCCAGCAGCCTCAGGAGCAGTGGATTAAATCTCCACAATCAACTTGATGTACCCTGCATCTGTGGAGTACCTGAATAGACAATGAATCATCCCAAAATTGAGGCAGTGGACTTTGAGAGCAATGATATATATATTTTTTCCCTTTTTCTCTTTTTGTAAATGTGTATGTGTATGCTTCTTTGTGTGATTTTATCTGTATAGCTTTGCTTTTGTCACTTGTCCTAGCCTTCTGTCTGTCATTTTTGTTCTTGTTTTTGTTCTTTAGTATAGTTTTTAGAGCTTGTTATCATTGGTGGATTTATCTTTTGGTTTGGTTGCTCTCTTCTTTCCTTCCTTCTTTTTATTACATTTTAAATTTTTAATAATTAGTTATTATTTTTTATTTTAATAACTTATTTTATTTTTTTCTTTCTTTCATTCTCCCTTTTCTTCTGAGCCTTGTGGCTGACAGTGTCTTGGTGCTAAACCAGTGTCAGGCCTGTGCCTCAGAGGAGGGAGAGCTGAGTTCAGGACACTGGTACACCAGAGACCTCCCAGCTCCACGTAATATCAAATGGTGAAGCTCTGCCAAAGATCTCCATCTCAATGCTAAGACCCAGCTCCACTCAACAACCAGCAAACTACAGTGCTGGACACACTATGCCAAATCAGCAGCAAGACAGGAACATAACCCCACCCATTAGCAGAGAGGTTGCCTAAAATCAAAATAAGGTCACAGACAGCTCAAAACACACCACTGGATGTGGTCCTGCCAACCAGAAAGACAAGATCCACTGTCATCCACCAAAACATAGACACTAGTTCTGACCACCAGAAAGCCGAAACAACCCACTGAAACAACCTTAGCCATTGGGGGCAGATACCAAATACAACAGGAACTAGGAACCTGCAGCCTGTGAAAAGGAGACCTCAAACACGGTAAGTTAAGCAAAATGAGATGACAGAGAAATATGCAGCAGATGAAGGAGCAAGGTAAAAACTCCGTGAGACCAAACAAATGAAGAGGAAATAGGCAGTCTTCCTGAAAAAGAATTCAGAGTAATGATAATAAAGATGATCCAAAATCTTGGAAATAGATGGAGAAAATACAAGAAACGTTTAACAAGGACCTAGAAGAACTGAAGAGCAAACAAAGATGAACAACACAATAAATGAAATTAAAAATTCTCTAAAAGGAATGAATAGCAGAATAACTGAGGCAGAAGAATTGACAAGTGACCTGAAAGATAAAATAGCAGAAGTAACTACTGCAGAGCAGAATAAAGAAAAAAGAATGAAAAAAATTGAGGACAGTCTCAGAGACGCCTGGGACAACATTAAACACACCAACATTTGAATTATAGGGGTCCGAGAAGAAGAATAGAAAAAGAAAGGGACTGAGAAAATATTTGAAGAGATTACAGTTGAAAACTTCTCTAATATGGGAAAGGAAATAGTCTATCAAGTCCAGCAAGATCAGAGAGTCCCATACAGGATAAATCGAAGGACAAACATGGCAAGACAAATATTAATTAAACTATCAAAACTAACTACAAAGACAAAATATTAAAATCAACAAGGGAAAAACAACAAATAACATACAACGGAACCTCCATAAGGTTTACAACTGATCTTTCAGCAGAAACTCTGCAAGCCAGAAGGGAGTGGCAGGACATATTTAAAGTAATGAAAGGCAAAATCCTAAAACCTAGATTACCCAGAAAAATCTCATTCAAATTCGATGGAGAAATTAAAACCTTTACAGACAAGCAAAAGCTAAGAGAATTCAGCGCCTCAAAACCAGCTTTATAACAAATGCTAAAGGAACTTCTCTAGGCATGAAGAAAAAAGAGAAGGAAAAGGCCTACAATAACAAACCAAAAACAATTAAGAAAATGGTAATAGGAGCATACATATCGATAATTACCTTAAATGTAAACGGATTAAATACTCCAACCAAAAAACATAGACTAGCTGAATGGATACAAAAACAAGACCCGTATATATGCTATCTACAAGAGACACACTTCAGACCAAGGGACACAGACCAACTGAAAGAGAGGGGATAGAAAATGATATTCCATGCAAATGGAAATCAAAAGAAAGCTAGAGTAGAAATTCTCATATCAGACAAAATAGACTTTAAAACAAAGACTGTTGCAAGAGACAAAGAAGAACACTGCATGATGATCAAGCGATCAATCCAAGAAGAAGATATAACAATTGTAAATATTTATGCATCCAACATAGGAGCACCTCAATATATAAGGCAAATGCTAACAGCCATAAACTGGGAAATCAACAATAGCACAATCATAGTTGGGGACGTTAATACCCAACTTTCACCAGTGGACAGATAATCCAAAATGAAAATAAAAAAGGAAACACAAGCTTTAAATGATACATTAAACAAGATGGACTTAATTGATATTTATAGGACATTCCATCCAAACACAACAGAATACACTTTTTTCTCAAGTGCTCATGGAACATTCTCCAGAATAGTTCATATCTTGGGTCACAAAACAAGCCTTGGTAATTTTAAGAAAATTGAAATCATATCAAGTATCTTTCCTGACCACAACGCTATGAGCCTACATATCAATTACAGGAAAAAATCTGTAAAAAATACAAACACATGGAGGCTGAACAATACACTATTTAATGACCAAGAGATCACTGAAAAAAATCAAAGAGGATATCAAAAAATATGTAGACACAAATGATAATGAAAACAGGACGGCTCAAACCTATGGGATGCAGCAAAAGCAGTTCTAAGAGGGAAGTTTATAGCAATAGAATCCAACCTCAAGAAACAAGACACATCTCACATAAACCACCTAACCTTACACCTAAGGCAATTAGAGAAAGAAGAACAAAAAAACCCCAAAGTTAGAAGAAGGAAAGAAATCATAAAAATCAGGCCAAAAATAAATGAAAAAGAGATGAAGGAAACAATAGCAAAAATCAATAAAACTAAAAGCTGGTTCTTAGAGAAGGTAAACAAAATTGATAAACCATTATCCAGACTCATCAAGATAAAAAGGGAGAAGGCTTAAATCAATAGAATTAGAAACGAAAAAGGAGAAGTAACAACTGACACTGCAGAAATAGAAAGGATCATGAGAGATTACTACAAGCAACTATATGCCAATAAAATGGACAACCTGGAAGAAACAAACAAATTCTTAGAAAAGCACAACCTTCTAAGACTGAACCAGGAAGAAATAGAAAATATAAACAGATCAATCAGAAGCATTGAAGTTGAGACTGTGATTAAAAACCTTCCAACAAAAAAAAGCCCAGGACCAGATGGCTTCACAGGCTAATTCTATCAAACATTTATAGAAGAGCTAACACCTATCCTTCTCAAACTCTTCCAAAATATAGCAGAGGGAGGAACACTCCCAAACTATTTCTACGAGGCCACCATCACCCTGATACCAAAACCAGACAAAGATATCACAAAGAAAGGAAAGTACAGACCAATATCATTGATGAAAATAGATGGAAAAATCCTCAACTAAATTCTAAGAAACAGAATCCAACAGCACATGAAAAGGATCATACCCCATGATTAATTGGAATTTATCCCAGGAATGCAAGGATTCTACAGTATGCACAAATCAATCAATGAGATGCACTATATTAAGAAATCAAAGGATAAAAACCATATGATCATCTCAATAGATGTGGAAAAAGCTTTTGACATAATTCAACACTGATTGTTCTTAAAAAACGCTCCAGAAAGTAGGCATACAGGGAACTTACCTGAACGTAATAAAGGCTATATATGACAAACCCACAGCCAACATCATTCTCTGTGGTGAAAAACTGAAACCGTTTCCACTAAGATCAGGAACAAGAGACGGTTGCCCACTCTCACCCTTATTTTTCCACACAGTTTTGGAAGTTTTAGCCACAGCAATAAGAGAACAAAAAGAAATAAGAGGAATCCAAATTGGAAAAGAAGAAGTAAAGCTGTCACTGTTTGCAGATTATATGATGCTACACATAGAGAATCCTAAAGATGCTACCAGAAAACTACAAGAGGTAATCAATGAATTTGGTAAAGTAGCAGGATACAAAATTAATGCACAGAAATCTCTTGCATTCCTATACACTAATGATGAAAAATCTGAAAGTGATATTAAGGAAACACTGCCATTTACCATTGCAACATAAAGAATAAAATATCTAGGAATAAACCTACCTAAGGAGACAAAAGACCTGTATGCAGAAAACTATAAGACACTGATGAAAGAATTAAAGATGATACAAACAGATGGAACGATATACCATGTTCTTGGATTGGAAGAATCAATATTGTGGAAAGGACTGTAGTGCCCAAAGCAATCTACAGATTCCATGCGATTCCTATCAAACTACTAATGACATTTTTTTTTTTTTTTTTGCTATACGTGGGCCTCCTATTGCCACGGCCTCTCCCGCCGCGGAGCACAGGCTCGGGACGCGCAGGCTCTGGACGTGCAGGCTCAGTGGCCATGGCTCACGGGCCCAGCTGCCCCGCAGCACGTGGTATCCTCCCCGACCGGGTCACAAACCCGTGTCCCCCGCATCGGCAGGCAGACTCTCAACCACTGCGCCACCAGGGAAGCCCCTAATGACATTTTTCACAATTTGTATGGAAACACTGAAGAGCCTGAATAGCCAAAGCAATCTGGAGAAAGAAAGAGAGCTGGAGGAATCAGGCTCCTAGAGTTCAGACTACACTATAAAGCTACAGTAATCAAGACAGTACGGTACTGGCACAAAAACATAAATATAAATCAGTGGAATAGGACAGAAAGCCAAGAGTTAAACCCATGCACCTATGGTCACCTTATTTTTGATACAGGAGGCAAGAATATAGAATGGAGAAAAGACCACCTCTTCAATAAGTGATGCTGAGAAAACTGGACAGCTACATGTAAAAGAATGAAATTAGAACACTCCCTAACACTATACACAAAAATAAACTCAAAATGCATTAAAGACCTAAATGTGAGGCCAGAGACTATAAAACTCTTAGAAGAAAACATAGGCAGACACTCCATGACAGAAACCACAGCTAGATCCTTTTTGACCCACCTCCTAGAGAAATGGAAAAAAAAAACAAAAATAAAAAGTTGTACCTCATGAAACTTAAATGCTTTTGCACAACAAAGGAAAACACAAACAGGACGAAAAGACAACCCTCAGAATGGGAGAAAATATTTGCAAATGAAGCAACTGACAAAGGATTAATCTCCAAAATTTACAAGCAGCTCATACTACTCAATATCAACAAAACAAACAACCCAATCCAAAACTGGGTAGAAGCCCTAAATAGCCATTTCTCCAAAGAAGATATACAGGTTGCCAACAAACACATGAAAGATTGCCAACAAACACATGAAAGAATGCTCAACATCACTAATCATTAGAAAAATGCAAATCAAAACTACAATGAGGCATCACCTCACACCAGTCAGAATGGCCATCATCAAAAAATCTACAAACAGTAAAGCTGGAGAGGGTGTGGAGTAAAGGGAATCCTCTTGCACTGTTGGTGGGAATGTAAATTGATACCCCCACTATGGAGAACAGTATGGAGGTTCCTTAAAAATCTACAAATAGAACTACCATATGACCCAGCAATTCCACTACCTGGCATATTCCCTGAGAAAACCATAATTCAAAAAGAGTCATGTACCACAATGTTGATTGCAGCTCTATTTACAATAGCCAGGACATGGAAGCAACCTAAGTGTCCATCGACCGATGAATCGATAAAGAAAATGTGGCACATATATACAATGGAATATTCCTGAACCATAAAAAAAAAAAAAACTGTTATTTGTAGTGAGGTGGATGAATCTAGAGTCTGTCATACAGAGTGAAGTAAGTCAGAAAGAAAAACAAATACCATATGCTAACACATATATATGGAGTCAAAACAAATGGTTATGAAGAAACTAGGGGCAGGATAGGAATAAAGATGCAGACATAGAGAATGGACTTGAGGACATGGGGAGAGGGAATGGTAAGCTGGGAAAAAGTGAGGGTGTGGTATGGACTTATATATACTACCAAATGTAAAATAGCTAGTGGAATGCTGCCACAAAGCCCAGGGAGATCAGCTCAGTGCTTTTTGGCCACGTGAAGGGGTGGGATAGGGAGTGTGGGAGGGAGACGCAAGAGTGAGGAGATATGTGGATATATGTATGTGTATAGCTGATTCACTATGTTATAAAACAGAAACTAACACACCATTGTAAAGCAATTATACTGCAATAAAATGTTAAAAAAAAAACCCAAACAGGTATGGGTTCTACTATATGGAGGGAAATTGTGAGGATGCAAAATGCAATATATTTTGACACTGCAGTTTATTGAATAAAGTCTTTTTTCCCTCCCTACCTAGACACATGATAAACAAGATAACCTCTTCCTTTTGGTCCCACTGTGGATAATGTGATAACCATTTCTTGACAGCAAGCAACATGCTATTTCTTTTGGTGCATGTTTTGTCAAAATATGTTTCCCTAGGAGATTCTCATGAGCCTCAGAGTTTTATTTTGAGGGTATTTTTGCTGATATCCCTAATTCTATCTGAAATGTTTGAACTCACTAGAGGGCCTTTGGACCATGTGAGAGGGAAGCTGGATGCTTTATGGATCTTGGAAGGCCTCAGTTGGGCTTTTGGTGCGGAGATCCAATAACATCTCCTGTTTTCCACTCAACAACTACCATTACAGCCTCACATTCAGGATGGGGTTTGACTCATTTGTCTGGGGATGCTCTGGGCTTAGTGATAAATATTTAGGATAACAGTGGACTCTTGCTCCAGTTGCTCTCCAGTGCATTTGGGATAACGTCCAGATGTTTTTCTGTATATAAGTTCTTTCATTTCTCACCTTTATTTACTTGTGTAGCCTTAAATCTCAGTAACACTCACCTTCTACTCTGACCTTAGCTGGACTACTTGGATTTTGTCAAACTCCCTCTATTCTTCCGTACTTCTGAACATTTTCTTCTCTTCACCAGGGTAATTCATCCTCATCTCCCAAGTGATGATATTGATTTCTGAAATGATTTCTCCTTTTGTGCCTCGCTTTTCTAACTTTTATTCTTTCTTTGTTTCAGAAGAGAGTCTCAGGGAGCTTTACTTTGAGAGGTTATCTTAACTATCTGCTTATAAATTAGAGTCAAATATGAAAGAAGGCTCTAGCTTCATATCTACTATATAAGTTCTAAGTCATGAAATCCTAAAATTTATTCTAGTTCGATGGTTGGTTGACATTTACTATAAAGGTCCAGAGAGTAAATATTTTAAGCTTTATAGGTGAAATAGTGTCTCTGTCATGTATTTGTTTTTTAATCTTATAGGCTATGGTACACATTTGATCCACAGGCTACAGTTTGCTGACTCCTGAGACTTTGGTTATTAATATTGTCAATAATGAAACATCAGTATTTTGCCAAGGCTCCCATGAGACTGTGAAGGGCAAATAGCTCTGCTGAAAAATGATACTTCATTTTCAGGCCCAATTATCTGATAAGTCCTGGTAGCTTGTTAGAGGACATTGGTTGTTTCATGATGGTTGAGGGGAAATTGGAGGAAAGTGTGCTTCATTTTATATAACCTTTGAAAAAGATTGCTTTTTTGAACTAGTCGTAGGAGGTCACGTAACCTCTTATGTGACCTATGATGTTGATGGGCATCACCTGGTCAATGTATCTAACCTAGTTTCTGTGTTCCAGAATGGTTTCTGCTTTTGCCTTCTTACTCTGGCCCCCCCAAAGCCACAACTATGAAGGCAAGTGGAGAAGGGGAGGTCTTTAGCAGCCAAGCCAAGGAGGTGGTCATGGAGACTATTCGTCTTGTAGAACTGTGGCAAAGATGATGAGCGAGTTAGAGAATGTTCAGCACTGGGAGGTAACTGACTCATTTGGGTAGAGAAAGTGAAGCCCAAGTTTTGGAATGAGGAACTGGCTGAACTGGGACTGGGGTCCAGCCTCCAAAACTCCCAGCCCTGGGTTCTTTGCCCCTCGCTTTTTTGCCTCCCTGGCCATGTTAAATAGTGTGCACTCAGTTAGGTGGGTGTTTACTGCATGCCTACAACTGTCTTGTCTGGTTTACCAGCAAATGCCATGCTGCAGTCTCCTCACAGCAGTCTTAACCCAAAGTCATCCTATTCTTCTCCCACATGGGGGTGCTTCACTGACACTTGTCCTGGCAGAGTGAACCCTGCCAAGATGTATGTCCCCTGAGAAGATTGACGGCAGGGCTGTGGTTCCGAAATCAGAAATCCACAGATGGAGCCTCAGAGTACTGGCCTTTTCTCCTTGATGTGCCTGCTCTACCATATTGTGTCTTCATTAATAATCTCACTCTCCACAATGCTCTCGTTAAAGAAAGGCCAGCACCTGATTGTGTGATGGATGATACCAGATTCACATCGCTTTATACATTCATCTTGCATATTAGCAGTAATCAGATCACTGAAGCTGCTCTTGCTGAGAAGTTTGGTGCTTCTCCAAACAAAGTAGCAAGGTGCAATGGAGAGAGAGGAGGAGGAAGGAGATTAAACCCCTCAGCTAAGCAAATGAGATTTGACATAGAGGCAAAGTGTTTGGAGACAAATATAGTCAGACAACGCCACTAGACAATGTGGATCCATCACATCAGCTGTGTCATGGTGGGGGACATGGTGGAAGGATGTCAGGGAAATGTCTGAATGGCATGCTTGGAGAACACTCCTGTACTTTTCTTTCAGGAGCTATGTTATTTGCTTGGCTGTAGGTCAATAAAGTCTTTAAAAAAACACCAAACGATAGGCTGTTTTTGGTATATCCTAATAAAATTAATTGTAATTACAGAACAGATCATGGCTCTGTTTTTGTGTCTTGTATTCTCTGTAATTCAGCTATTATTTATTTAAATGTCCCTCATACTCCATACTTCCTCTGCATCTAGTACTATGTACATTCTGTTCTTTGTGTCTGGACTATTTCCCCTCGTTATTAGTCTGGATAACTTCTCCAGATGCTTTAAGGCCCAGCTGAGAAATTGCTTCCCTGAGAACCTTCTCTGATCTTCCAAAATAGAATTAGGTATCTTTCTTAGGTACTTTCCCTGACCTTATATTCATCGGAGCTCCATTACACTGTTTTGAAGATAATGCTTTACTCACCTATCTCCCTAACCAACCTGGGAAGACAGGCATTTGCCTTGGGTTTTCATGGTGTTAACCTGGCATTTGCCTCCTAGGTACTGAATAAATATTTGTTGAGTATTTGAAGAAACCATACAAGTCCTTCTTACATGCAAATTCTAGTATTACTTACTAGAGACATTTCAGGGAGGTCTGACATAAGTTTCTGGCTTTCTCAATTAAGTGAACATAGATCGCTAAGGTGGCAATGCAGGCATCTCTCCTATGCTACGTCAGCCTCTCCCCTGACCTACCAAGAATTTAAATTACAGAGACTAAGTGAGCAAGTCAGTTTTCATTCCAAATAACTCTATCTGCATTTTTTCAAGTTTGTATGCATGCTGCCAAGAGAGATTTTTAGAACAACTCCTACAAGTTTTAATTTCAGTTCATTTGGACTGTGTGAGATGTATACTGTATTTTATGTTAGGTAGAGTTGTTACCACTTATTTGAGCTCTTTGGAAGGAAGACATTACCCAAATGCAAAGGAGGAAGAATGGCAGAATTTACATTTTAATGCATTACTTTATCCCTTTATTAAAAGCTCTCTGGGGAGCAGCAAACCTCAGGCATTTACTGGTATTGACATTTGGGCTTTCATAGATACTGCAGAGCAGGGGTGTCTATTGCCTCTGTGTTAGGTGATGAGACAACTCATTACCCATTCTGGATGTGTGGAGGCAGTTAAATTACATCATCCACAAACCCCTTTAAGATCAGCTGTTTGTATTTCCTTGGTATCTGCCATCTCATTTAACAGTCACAAGCTCTGATCAGTCAATCAATCAATCAGTAAGTTATAGATGGCAGATCCACCTGGAAGTTTGCTGTAAGCAGTAGGAGAGACATGAAATATGGAGCATGGTTCTTAGGGAACCATGGTTCTTATAGGGAAATTGTAATTTAATTGAGGAAGTAAAGAATGAAATAATCCACAAGAACTACAGGGCAGAATGTGATACAGGATATTCCTTTGGCAAATATTGGGTAGGCCAAAAAGTTCGTTTGGGTTTTTCATGTTACGGAAAAACACGAACAAACTTTTTGGCAAACCCAATATTTAGCACACAGCTGTTATGTGCCAGGCAATGTACTAAGAGCTAGAGCTTCAGTGGTAAACAGGAAAAATCTCTCACCTTATTGTATAGTAGAGAAAACCAGATAATAAAAAGTAAACTTAGAAATTAAAAAGATAATATCTGGTAGAAATAAGTGCTAGGAGAAGGAAAATAAAACAGGATGACATGATAGATATGGATGGGAGGGGTGTGGTAGAGGATGGGAAAAGTGTTACTTTATT
Source organism: Stenella coeruleoalba (assembly GCF_951394435.1). Taxonomy (NCBI): domain Eukaryota; kingdom Metazoa; phylum Chordata; class Mammalia; order Artiodactyla; family Delphinidae; genus Stenella; species Stenella coeruleoalba. Next base: position 121,426,007 of record NC_137148.1, on the reverse strand, counting down.
TTTTAAAAAATTTTTTAAACATATTTATTGGTGTATAATTGCTTTACAATGGTGTGTTAGTTTCTGCTTTATAACAAAGTGAATCAGTTATACATATACATATGTTCCCATATCTCTTCCCTCTTTCATCTCCCTCCCTCCCACCCTCCCTATCCCACCCCTCTAGGTGGTCACAAACCACCGAGCTGATCTCCCTGTGCTATGTGGCTGCTTCCCACTAGCTATCTATTTTACGTTTGGTAGTGTATATATGTCCATGCCACTCTCTCACTTTGTCACAGCTTACCCTTCCCCCTCCCCATATCCTCAAGTCCATTCTCTATTAGGTCTGTGTCTTTATTCCCGTCTTACCCCTAGGTTCTTCATGACATTTTATTTTTTCTTAGATTCCATATATATGTGTTAGCGTACGGTATTTGTTTTTCTCTTTCTGACTTACTTCACTCTGCATGACAGACTCTAGGTCCATCCACCTCATTACAAATAACTCAATTTCGTTTCTTTTTATGGCTGAGTAATATTCCATTGTATATATGTGCCACATCTTTTTTATCCATTCAACTGTCGATGGACACTTAGGTTGCTTCCATGTCCCGGCTATTGTAAATAGAGCCGCAGTGAACATTGTAGTACATGACTCTTTTTGAATTATGTTTTTCTCAGGGTATATGCCCAGTAGTGGGATTGCTGGGTCATATGGTAGTTCTATTTGTAGTTTTTTAAGGAACCTCCATACTGTTCTCCATAGTGGCTGTATCAATTTACATTCCCACCAGCAGTGCAAGAGTGTTCCCTTTTCTCCACACCCTCTCCAGCATTTATTGTCTCTAGATTTTTTGATGATGGCCATTCTGACTGGTGTGAGATGATGTCTCAGTGTAGTTCTGATTTGCATTTCTCTAATGATTAATGATGTTGAGCATTCTTTTATGTGTTTGTTGGCAATCTATATATCTTCTTTGGAGAAATGTCTATTTAGATCTTCTGCCTATTTTTGGATTGGGTTGTTTGTATTTTTGTAATTGAGCTGCATGTGCTGCTTGTAAATTTTGGAGATTAATCCTTTGTCGGTTGCTTCATTTGCAAGTATTTTCTCCCATTCTGAGGGTTGTCTTTTGGCCTTGTTTATGGTTTTCTTTGCTGTGCAAAAGCTTTTAAGTTTCATTAGGTCCCATTTGTTTATTTTTGGTTTTATTTCCATTTCTCTAGGAGGTGGGTCAAAAAGGATCTTGCTGTGTTACTTTAGATTGGGTGGTCTTGTCAAGGTAGCCTTGACAAAGAAATGATATTTGAGCTTTTGCTTTGAGTCACAAGAAAGAGTCAGCCATGTGGAGGTTGAGAGGAACAAATTCCTGACAGATGGAATAATAAAGACCAATCTTTGATTCCGGAATGAGTTGGCATGTTCGAGAAACAGAGAAAAGGCCAACTGTGGCCAGAGCAAAGTAAGGGAGGAGGAGTGGTATGATAAAGTGTTTGAGTGTAGGCAGGGGGCCTGGTATGCAAGGTCTGCCAGAGTTTAGAGAAGAAGGCTTCATGAGGGCCAGAGCAATCATTAAAATCATTATAAAGGTGATGGAGGTCCAACTAGGCTTTGTAAAATGGGAGAGAGAAAAAGGAAAGTACTAATGGACAGGGGGAGTGTTGTTATCAATAACCCAGAGAACTGTTAGCTTTGTTGTCTATATTGCTTGCATATTTTCACTTGCTGCTTGTGAGACTAAGATGCACTATTATTGTTGCTTTGTAGAGATGGGTTATCTGCTTGTTAATTTTTTAATGATTAAGAATGCCAATAATTTTTATTTTTATATTTTGAATAAGTAGTACTAGGATACAGAAGTCAAGGTAGAAAAGAAAAACAGTGAAATGTGTTCTTTTGCGCTCACCCCACAGCACCTAACTCCCCACCTGAGGTGTAATTAGTGCCAAGTGATGTGTCCATGTTGTAATATTTCTCCCATCCACATCCTTTATTTCTTGAGCCTTCTCTTCTGGTTTTTATTAAATGTTTAGAATTTTATTTTACCTGTGTATTAATGGTAAGCTTCCTCAAATGCTTTTACTTTTAAAGGGTATTTTGCCACTTTTAAGTTTTTAATAGTAGATTACTTTCTTTAAACCAGCCTCCAGAGGCCTAGGAGGTCACATGTGGGCAAAATAGTGCAATTGTAACTAAACATCTTCAGTTTTCAAGTGCACAGAATTTGCTGGTTAATTGCTGATAAGTACAAATTCTTTAAAAAGAAACAGTGTAAAATAGTTGAAAAAAATCCCTGAATTAGGCATCTGATAATTTGAACTCTAGATATGCCTCTCTCCTTAACTGATGTCATAACATTACATATATCACCTAACTTCTTCTGGTCTCATTTTCACATCTATTAAGTAGAAGAGGTGGTCCCTTCTCTCTTCAATATTCTCTAATTTTAGCTGAAGACCAAATTTTTGCTCCACATGCTTATATGTGGAATTTCACTAGCTCATTGTAGCCATGCAGCTACATTCCCATTGGAGAAATAAAAGGTTTAAATAAGAGTTCACAAATATTTTTTTGACATGTCTAAGAGTATCATTTAAGTTATATTTGCTCCTCTTTGATCTGACAAATTGAGTCATTTCATAAGTATATTTAGTCATTCACGTGACCTAATCTTGTGTAATTTACAAAGTAGGTGCTATGTAAATATCTATCAATTTATTGACTTGTTGCTAATTAATGTAAAACAGTTTTGGGGGAGACCATGAATTATCAAGCTATGTCACTGATCTTTAGAGATGGCAGGAAGCTTATCCCTTAAAATGAAGCAGCCTGCTGAGTTCAATAGGAGAAACAAACCAGGCATTCAATTTTATCTGGGCTACTCCCTGGAGAACTGGTGTTACAAAGTAATGTAGAATAAGCAGTTCCCTGATTCCAGAGAATAAGCAGTTCTGATTCCAGAGACTGAAGCTCCTCTGTGAAAATAATCATAAGTGCTCTCTCATTATTTCAACGAGAATTAAGAATTGATTCAATGTGATATTTGCCTAATAGAGAGATATAGCTTCCGTATCTCTAGAGGAATATGTAAACTGTTCAAATAATGCCAATAAAAGAGAGAAAATAATAAGAAATAAGAAAGAGAGAGATGTTCAGAGAAATAAAAGATGGTTCCAGTTTGTAGAGGATCTGAAAAGGCTTTATGCGGGATTCATGAAGGTGACATTTGAGCTGGACCTTGAAGGGTACAGTGTCATTTACAGTCTAAATATAAATAATTCCACTTTGAGGGAACAGTTCAATTGGATGGATTTCCATGAAAGGAAATGTAAAATGCTATAGTTCTCTGGTACTACTGTACACATAGGCCAAGAGTTCTTGGTAAAAGAGGAAACAGTCCTACATTATTTACTACCATGTGTTACGGGAATAAAAAATGTATGAGTTGCAAAACTTTGATGGTTAAGATTTCTCAACGCTAAAGTGAATTGGTTTCCAACATGGATCCTATCAGACAGGGTGGTCACTTTGCATTTTTTCTGCCTACAATGTTGCCCAGGCAACTATCTGATCTGATGGAAGATGCCATTAAGGCAGCACTTCCACAAGCATTTTCTGCAGAACATTAGTGCTTCAAGATGCTCTGGAAGAAGAAACAAATTCCATAGATAAATAACTCTGGGCAATAATAAAGACTATATTCCTCCATAGACACATGCCTATTGTCTTCTTAAAGGCTCTGAGAAGTCCCTCAGGAAAGGAACCTGTTTCACTTTGGTCAACTTGGTGTTTTCCAACCCAATTTTATTAAGAGACAAATCTTTAAATTTTAAAATGCTTTTATGGGGGAAGGATAAATTAGGAGCTTGGGATTAACATACACACGCTAATATATATAAAATAGATAATCAACAAGGACCTACTGTATAGCACAGGGAACTCTATTCAATATTCTGTAATAACCTATATAGGAAAAGAATGTAAAAAAGAATGAATATATGTATATGTATAATTGAATCACTTTGCTATACACCTGAAACTAACACAACATTGTAAATCAACTATATGCCAATGAAATTTAAAAAAATACTTTTATTGAGGTAAAATTTACATGCAGTGTGATCCACAGACCTTAAGTATATAATTTAATAAATTTTGATAAATACAAACATTTATGTAATCATTACCCACACCAAGAGGTAGAACATTTCTGTTACCTCCCCAAATTCTCTCTTACCCTGTTCAAGTCAGTAGTTACTCTCCATTGAAAATTACTCTTCTGATTTCTGTCATCATTGATTATTTTGCCTGGTCTTATATTTTATACACATGGAATCATACAGTAGGAAATCTTCTGTTTTAGCCTTATTTTACTCAATGTATGTTTTAGGGACTTATCCACAATGTTGTATCTGTACATAATTTATTTCTATTGCTAGAGAACTATTCCATTGTATGAATATGCTACAGTTTGGTTATTCATTCTCCTATTGATTAATAATTGGCATTGTCTTCAGTTATGTATATTATGAATAAGGTATTTTTGAATATTTTTATGGAACTCTTTTTTTGTGGACTTATGTTTTCATTTATGTTAGATAAATGCCTATAAGAGAAGTTACTAGTTGTATGTCCAATTTTACATTTTCCCCAGCAATGTATGAAAGGTGTTTCCCATATTACCCACATTTGATATTGTCATTCTCTTTAAACTTATCCATTCTAGTGAGTCAAAAAATGTACTTCCCTTCAATGTTGGAACTCAACAGTGAAACCATATGGTCCTGGAATTTTCTTTGTGGGAGGTTTTTTTTTGTGATAATACATTTAATTCTTTCTAAGAGGGATTGTTTTCTGATAATATATTCAATTTACTATTAAATATTTGTTCTCTTTCTTCTTGATTAACTTTGACAGGTTGTGTTTTAAAGGAATTTGTCCATTTCAAGTAAATTGTCACATTTATTGGCATATAATTGCAATATTTTCTTAACATCTTAAAAAATTTTTTTAATTGTATTGAAATATAGTTGGTTTACAATGTTGTTTTAGTTTCAGGTGTACAGCAAAGTGATTCTGTTATTTATATATATATATATATTCCTTTTTTTACATTCTCTTCCATTATTGGTTATTATAAGATATTGAGTATAGTTCCCTGTGCTATACAGTAGGTCCTTGTTGGTTATCTATTTTATATATAGTAGTGTGTATATTTTAATCCTAAATTCCTAATTTATCCCCTCCTTTGGTAATCATAGTCTGTTTTCTATGTCTATGTCTTCTATGTCTGTGAGTCTGTTTCTGTTTTATAAATAAGTTTATTTGTATCATTTTTTTTAGAGTCCACATATAAGTGATATCATGATATTTGTCTTTCTCTGACTTCCTTCACTTAGTATGATAATCTCTAGGTCCATTCATCTTGCTGCAAGTGGCATTATTTCATTCTTTTTTATGGCTGAGTAATATTCCATTGTATATACCACATCTTTTTTAAATTTAATATTTATTTTATATTGGAGTATAGTTGATTTACAATGTTGTGTTAGTTTCAGGTATACAGCAAAGTAGTTCACTTATACATATAACCATTCTTTTCCCATATAGGTCATTATAGAATACGGAGTAGAGTTCCCTGTGCTATACAGTACGTCCTTGTTGTTTATCTATTTTATATATAGTAGTGTGTATGTGTTAATCCCAAATTCCTAATTTATCTCTCCCTCCCACCTTTCCCCTTTGGTAACCATAAGCTTGTTTTCAAAGTCTATGAGTCTGTTTCTGTTTTGTAAATAAGTTCATTTGTATCATAATTTTAGATTCCACATATAAGTGATATCATATGATATTTGTCTTTCTCTGTCTGACTTACTTCACTTAGTATGATAATCTCTAGGTCCATCCATGTTGCTGCAAATGGCATTATTTTGTTCTTTTTTATGGCTGAGTAATATTCCACTGTGTATATGTACCACATGTTCTTTATCCATTCCTCTGTTGATGGACATTTAGGTTGCTTTCATATCCTGGCTATTGTAAATAGTGCTTCTATGAGCATTGGGATGCATGTATCTTTTTGAATTATGCTTTTCTCCACATATATGCCCAGGAGTGGGATTGCTGGGTCATATGGTAGTTCTATTTTTAGTTTTTTAAGAAACCTCCATACTGTTCTCCATAGTGGTTGTACCAATTTACTCATACAACAACTTTGGAAGTGCTCCTTCCTCTGCAATTTTTGGGAATACTTTCAGAAGAATATGAGTTAACTCTTCCCTAACTGTTTGATAGAATTTGCCTGTGAAGCCATCTGGTCCTGGGCTTTTGTTTGTTGGGAATTTTTTTAATCATAGATTCATTTTCAGTAGCATTTCCTTAATATCTTTTAACATCAGTAGGATTGTTTTGATATGAACTTCCTTTCACTCTAATGTTATTAATTTATGTTTTCTTGCTTTTTAAACATTGGTCTCATTAGATTGTTATCAACTTTTGCTTTATTGTTTGTTTTCTATTTCACTGATTTCTGTTCCCACTTTTTTTCCCCTTTCTTCTACTTACTTTGGGTATACTTTGAGTGCTAATTTAGCTTCTGTCCTAATACAAGAACTTAGAAATATGAATTTTAATATAAGCACTGCTTCATTTCACAGATTTTGATGTGTTGTGTTTTTATTATCATTTAGTTCAAAATAATTTTTATCTTCCTTATACTTTCTTATTTGACCCACAGTATATTTTGAAGTGTGTTGTTTAATTTCCAGGCAGTTGGAAGGTTGTTCTATATATCTTATGACTACTGACTTCTGATAAAATTCTGTTGGGATCAGTAAACAAAGTCTTTGTGACTTTGATTTTCTTGAAAATTTTGGGACTTATTTTATGGCCCAACATATGGTCTATCTTTGTTAATTTTCTCTTTGCCATTTTTGTGTGTAGTCCTCCAAGAACGTCAAATAGGTCAACATGGCTAATAGTGTGTTCAAGTCTTCATATAGAATTATCATAATACAGTTGTGCTGGTATTACATTCTCTCAGTTTTTGTATATTTGAAAGTATTTTTGTGTTATATTTGTTTTTGAAATATATTTTTCTAGAGCTGGAATTCTAAGTTGATGTTTATTTAATATTCATGTTTGCTCTTTAAAGCTCATTTCATTGTCTTCTGGCCTCCATGGTTTTGTTGAGAATTTAACTGTCATTTTTATTGTTCTCCTGAATATAAGGTGTCATTTTTCTCTGGATTGTTTCAAGATATTCTTTTCACCTTTGTTAGAGATTTGACTATAAAGTATCACTTGCTGAGCTTTTTACACCTCTAGATTTATATTTTCACCAAACTTGGGAACTTTCTGGCTATTAATTAACATTTTTTCAGTCTTATTCATACTTTTATTTTGTTCCGAGACTTTAATTATACATATGGTGGATCACTTTACATTATTCACACAGGTCATGAATCTCTACAAATTGTTTTCAATATTTTACTATCTTCAGCTTAGATGCTTTTTAATGTATCTGTCTCCAAGTTAACAAATCCTTTCTTCTGCCATGTCCAATTTGTCAACAATCCATCTGGTGACTTTTTCATTGCTGGTACTGTAATTTTAAGTTTTAGGATTTCTCTTTGGCTCGTTCTTTAGGGTTTCCATTTCTCTCCTGTAATTCCCTATTCATTCCTTGGCCTTCATTATGCCTCCTCACCCCATGCCCACACCTTTAAAATTATTCAATATACTTAATTTATGGTAAATCCAGCAACTGAGTAATCTCAGGGTCTATTTTTATGGATTTTTCTCTTGACTAAGCACTCAAGTTTTCTATTTTTCACATGTCTACTTATTTTAATGGACACTGTGGATGATAACGTATAGAGACACTATATTCTGTTATAGTGTTCTACAGAATGCTGATTTTTATCTTAGTAGACTGAACATCTTGAACGTGTGGTGTCTTGATTTTACTCTCTTATGGGATATTTATTGCATTTTTTTCTTAAGAAAATCTCTTAGTTCTGGATCATAGTATTTACTCCTGTGACATGACAAAGCTCCATGTAAAGCTCCAGGTGTTCAAGTTCCAAGCCTTTCTAAGTGACTAGGATCCAACTCTGTCTCCCCTATGGTAGGCGGAAACTAAAATATCTCCTAAACATTTTCAGGCTTCTAGCTGTTGCTTTCCACGGAGCTTTTTATAATGTTTCCCATACATGTATATTATAGGCATCAGCCAAGGACTGAAAAAAGTTTAAATGCAGATTTTGTGACTCCCCACTCTGTGGCATTCTATTTTCTCAGGGTTCCCTCCTCATTTTCCAGCCTCTTTTACAGTCCTGAATTTTTTTCTCTAATACTTCAATTCAGAAAGACTGAGTCTTTCTGCTTGAGATTCAGATGTCTTAATGGAGACTGGCCTCCATGGAATAGATGTACAGACATGAAACTGACCATTTTTGGTTCCATTCTTTCAAGGATTGAATCCATTTTACTTTTTCTCCCTGCTTTTGACCATTCTTCAGTGCCTTTAAATTATTGTTGATGTGTTTATAAAATAATTTGTTTAAAGTTGATGATTGTTAATAGTGAAAGGTTCACTCCTATGCAAAATACACTGCTATTACTAGAACCAGAATTTCCAGTGGATCATTTAAAAACAAACCAAAAAGCAAGAACTGTTCTATCATGTTCCATGGAATCAGTATTCCCTGTTACATCATTTTTGCTTTTCCAGAACATGTATAAAAGTTCAGTGTGTCCCATAGTTAAGAGATCACTGATAACTGGATTTATTTTATTCAGTTACATATATTGGACACCTATATTGTAGATGGCAATGTTTTAGGCATTTGTGGACACAAAAAAGGTAAAACTCAATCACAGCCTTCAAAGATCTTGTAGTCATTCATTCACTCAGCTAATAATTATTTAATGCCAATGATAGTGAGAAAAATAATGAAGGTTTTGCTCTAAAAACTGGGTGAAGTCTAAAGAATGAACCAGAAATTACTTAAATAAATACAAGATCATATAAAAATAATGAAAAATTCTGTAAAATGTAGTAAAAGTCACTTTCTAGAATGTAGAGGATTGAAAGTGTGATTTAGAATGAGAACTACAAAAGACTTTATTGAGAAAAGGTATTTGAGCTGAAACTGTAAGTTAATTAGGCAAAGAGAGGGACAGAAAGGAGGACCTTTATGTCAGAGGGAACAGTATAAGCAAAGACTCTGATGGACCAGGGAGTAAATGAACTTTGAGAAATATTTATGAAGTAAATAAACAGTTCTTAGTGAGGATTGAATGTTAAGACTATGTGAAGGACAGGAAAAAATCAAGGATTATATTAGATGTTTGGTGTTCCAAGGCATTAGGTATGGTACTATTTACAGTGATATGGAATGCAGGAGGAGAAGCTGATAAAGTCAGGGTTAAAGGCACTGGGTTGGTTTAGATATGGTGAATTCGAGATGCCTTGAAGCACCACTTGATGATATTAACTAGCATATAGGATGTATGGTACTGCAGCCATAAGTGGATATGTCAGCCATTCTTTTTTGAGGTGGGTGGGAGTAATTCTTTCTTCTTTTTGAATTTTATTTATTTTATTTTTTAATATAGCAGGTTCTTATTAGTTATCTATTTTATCCATATTAGTGTGTATGTGTCAATCCCAATCTCCCAATTCATCCCAGCACCACCCACCCCACCCCACTTTCCCCCCTTGGTGTCCATACATTTGTTCCCTACATGTGTGTCTCTATTTCTGTCTTGCAAACGGGTTCATCTGTACCATTTTTCTAGATTCCACATATATGTGTTAATATACGATACTTGTTTTTCTCTTTCTAACTTACTTCACTCTGTATGACAGTGTCTAGGTACATCCACGTCTCTACAAATGACCCACTTTTGTTCCTTTTTATAGCTGAGTAATATTCCATTGTATATATGTACCACATCTTCTTTATCCATTTGTCTGCTGATGGGCATTTAGGTTGCTTCCATGACCTGGCTATTGTAAATAGTGCTGCAGTGAACATTGGGGTGCATGTGTCTTTTTGAATTATGGTTTTCTGTGGATATATATGCCCAGTAGTACGATTGCTGGGTCATATGGTAATTCCATTTTTAGATTTTTAAGGAACCTCCATACTGTTCTCCATAGTGACTGTATCAACTTACATTCTCACCAACAGTGCAAAAGGGTACCCTTTTCTCCACACCCTCTCCAGCAATTGTTTGTAGATTTTCTAATGATGCCCATTCTGACCAGTGTGAGGTGATACCTCACTGTAGTTTTGATTTGCATTTCTCTAATAATTAGTGATATTGAGCAGCTTTTCATGTGTCTCTTGGCCATCTGTATGTCTTCTTTGGAGAAATGTCTATAGAGGTCTTCTGCCCATTTTTTGATTGGGTTGTTTGTTTTTTGAATATAGACCTGCATGTGCTGTTTATATATTTTGGAGATTAATCTTTTGTCCGTTGATTCATTTGCAAATATTTTTTCCCATTCTGAGGGTTGTCTTTTCGTCTTGTTTCCTTTGCTGTGCAAAAGTATTAAGTATCATTAGGTCCCATTTGTTTATTTTTGTTTTTATTTCCATTACTCTAGGAGGTGGGTCAAAGAGATCTTGCTGTGATTTATGTCAAAGAGTATTCTTCTTATGTTTTCCTCTAAGAGTTTTATAGTGTCCGGTCTTACATTTAGGTCTTTAATCCATTCTGAGTTTATTATTGTGTATGGTGTTAGGAAGTGTTCTAATTTCATTCTCTAACATGCAGCTGTCTAGTTTTCCCCTCACCACTTATTGAAGAGACTGTCTTTTCTCCATTGTATATCCTTGCTTACTTTGTCATAGATTAGTTAACCATAGGTACATGGGTTTACCTCTGGGCTTTCTATCCTGTTCCACTGATGTATTTTTTCTGTTTTTGTGCCAGTACCATATTGTCTTGATTACTGTAGCTTTGTAGTATAGTCTGAAGTAAGGGAGTCTAATTCCTCCAGCTCTGTTTTTTTCCCTCAAGATTACTTTGGCTATTTGAGGTCTTTTGTGTCTTCAAACAAATTTTAAGATTTTTTTGTTGTAGTTCTGTAGAAAAATGTCACTGGTAATTTGAGAGGGATTGCATTGAATCTGAAGATTGCTTTGGGTAGTATAGTTTATAGTATAGTCATTTTCACAATATTGATTCATCCAATACAAGAACATGGTATATCTGTCCATATTTGTGTAATCTTTAATTTCTTTCATCAGTGTCTTTTAGTTTTCCAAGTACAGATCTTTTACCTCCTTAGGTAGGTTTATTCGTATGTATTTTATTCTTTTTTTGCAATGGTGAATGGGATTGTTTCCTTAATTTCTCTTTCTGATCTTTTTTTGTTAGTGTATAGGAATGCAAGAGATTTCTGTGCAGTGATTTTGTATCCTGCAACTTTACCAAATTCACTGATTAGCTTTAGTAGTTTTCTGGTGGCAGGTTTAGGATTATCTTTGACTAGTATCATGTCATCTGCAAACAGGGACAGTTTTACTTCTTCTTTTCCAAGTTGTATTCCTTTTATTTCCTTTTCTTCTCGGATTGCTGTGGCTAGCACTTCCAAAATTATGTTGAATAATAGTGGCAAGAGTGGACATCCTTGTCTTGTTATTGATCTTTCAGGAAATGGTTTCAGTTTTTCACTATTGAGAATGATGTTTACTGTGGGTTTGTCATATATAGTCTTTTTTATATTGAGGTAGGTTCCCTCTATGCCCACTTTCTGGAGAGTTCTTATCATAAATGGGTGTTGAATTTGTCAAAAGCTTTTTCTGCACCTATTGATAGGATCATATGGTTTTTATTCTTCAGTTTGTTAATATGGTTAGTCACATTGATTGATTTACGTATACTGAAGAATCCTTGCATTCCTGGGATAAACCCCACTTGATCATGGTGTATGATCCTTTTAATGTGTGTTGGATTCTGTTTGCTAGTATTTTGTTCAGGATTTTTGCATGTATGTTCATCAGTGATATTGGCCTGTAGTTTTCCTTTTCTTGTAACATCTTTGTTGGGTTTCAGTATCAGGGTGATTGTGACCTCATAGAATTAGTTAGGAAGTGTTCCTTGTTCGCAAATTTTTGGAAGAGTTTGAGAAGATGGGTGTTAGCTCTTCTCTAAGTGTTTGATGGAATTCACCTGTGAAGCCATCTGGTCCTAGACTTTTGTTTGTTGGAAGACTTTTAATCACAGTCTCAATTTTAGTGCTTGTGATTGGTCTGTTTATATTTTCTATTTCTTCCTGGTTCAGTCTCAGAAGGTTGTGTTTTTCTAAGAATTTGTCTATTTCTTCCAGGTTGCCCATTTTATTGGCATATAGTTGCTTGTAGTAATCTCTCATGATCCTTTGTATTTCTTCAGGGTCAGTTGTTACTTCTCCTTTTTCATTTCTAATTCTGTTGATTTGAGTCTTCTCCCTTTTTTTCTTGATGGATCTGGCTAATGTTTTATCAACTTTGTTTAACTTCTCAAAGAACCAGCTTTTAATTTTATTGATTTTTGCTATTGTTTCCTTCATTTCTTTTTAATTTATTTCTTGATCTGATCTTTATGATTTCTTTCCTTCTGCTAACTTTGGGGCTTCTTTGTTCTTCTTCCTCTAGTCCTTTTAGGGTTAAGTTCAGGTTGTTTATATGAGACGTTTCTTGTTTCTTGAGGTAGGATTGTATTGCTATAAACTTCCCTCTTAGAATTGCTTTTGCTGCATTCCATAGATTTTTGGTCATCGTGTTTCCATTGTCATTTGTTTCTAGGTATTTTTTGATTTCCTCTTTGATTTCTTCAGTGATCTCTTCGTTATTTAGAAGCATATTGTTTAGCCTCCATGTGTTTGTATTTTTTACAGTTTTTTCCTGTAATTGATATCTAGTCTCATAGCATTGTGGTCAGAAAGGTACTTGATATGATTTCAGTTTTCTTAAATTTAGTAATGCTTGGTTTGTGACCCATGGTATGATTTATCATAGAGAATGTTCCATGAGCACTTGAGAAGAAAGTGTACTCTGTTGTTTTTGGATGGAATGTCCTATAAATATTAATTAAATCTATCTGGTCTGTTGTGTCATTTAAAGCTTGTGTTTACTTATTAATTTTCTGTCTGGATGATCTGTCCATTGGTGTAAGGAGGTGTTAAAGTCCCCCACTATTATTGTGTTACTGTCAATTTCCTCTTTTGTAGCTGTTAGCATTTGCCTTATGTATTGAAGTTCTCCTATGTTGGGTGCATATATATTTTTAGTTATCGTATCTTCTTCTTGGATTTATCCCTTCATCATTATGTAGTGTCCTTTCTTGTCTCTTGTAATTGTGTTTATTTTATTTTATTTTTTTAACATCTTTATTGGGGTATAATTGCTTTACAATGGTGTGTTAGTTTCTGCTTTATAACAAAGTGAATCAGTTATACATATACATATGTTCCCATATCTCTTCCCTCTTTTAAACTCTTTTATCTGACATGAGAATTGCCACTCCAGCTTTCTTTTGATTTCCATTTTCATGGAATATCTTTTTCCATCCCCTTACCTTCAGTCTGTATGTGTCCCTAGGCCTGAAGTGGGTCTCTTGTAGACAGCTTTTATATGGGTGTTGTTTTTGTATCCATTCAGCTAGTCTATGTCTTTTGGTTAGAGCTTTTAATCCATTCACATTTAAGGTAATTATCGATATGTATGTTCCTATTACCATTTTCCTAATTTTGGGGGGTTTGTTGTTGTTGGTCTTTTCCTTCTCTTGTGTTTCCTGCCTAGAGAAGTTCCTTTACCATTTGTTGTAAAGCTTGTGTGGTGGTGCTGAATTCTCTTAACTTTTGCTTGTCTGTATAGGTTTTAATTTCTCCATTGAATCTGAATGAGATCCTTGCTCAGTAGAGTAATCTTGGTTGTAGGTTTTTCCCTTTCATCACTTTAAATATATCCTGCCACTCCCTTCTGGCTTGTAGAGTTTCTGCTGAGAAATCAGCTGTTAACCTTATGGAGTTCCCTTGTATATAATTAGTCTTTTTTACCTTGTCATTTTAAATAATTTTTCCTTTTCTTTAATTTTTGTCACTTTGATTGCTATATGTCTCAGCGTGTTTCTCCTTTGGTTTATCTTGCCTGGGACTCTCTGTTTCCTGGACTTGGGTGGCTATTTCCTTTCCCATGTTAGGGAAGTTAGGGAGTGCTATGAATATTCTAGGCCTCATACAAGTTGTTGAGGATACAATATTTATTTATTTATTTATTTATGGCTTTGTTGGATCTTTGTTGCTGTACATGGGCTTTCTCTAGTTGCGGTGAGTGGGGGCTGTTCTTCATCATGGTGCATGAGCTTCTCACTGTGGTGGTTGCTCTTGTTGCAAAGCACAGGCTCTAGGCAGGTGGGCTTCAATAGTTGTGGCACATGGGCTCAGTAGTTGTGGCTCACGGGCTCTAAAGCACAGACTTAGTTGTTGTGGTGCATGGGTTTTGTAGCTCTGCAGCATGTGGGCTCTTCCTGGACCAGGGATAGAACCTGTGTCCCCTACATTGGCAGGCAGATTCTTAATCACTGCACCACCAGGGAAGTCTCCAGTATAAGATTTTAGACGAGACAAGGAGCTCGGATTCTTGTTGGGTGACACAGGCAAAACATACATAAACAAATGACTGAATAATAAAATTTCAGACAATTAGTGCTTTGAAGAATATTAAACTAAGGCAATAGTATTTTAGGTTGGAAGTATGTGCAACTTTGTGTAGAGCAGTGAAAGAAGTCTTTTCTGACCTTTCATCTGCAACCTAAATGATGAGAGAAGAATCACAGGAAGATTTTTGAGTGGGAAATTTCCAGATAGAGGAAACATCTAGAGAATATCCCAAGGTAGGAAAGAACTAATATTTTCTTGTGTGGCTGGATTTTAGTCAATGAGGAGAAGAATTCTAAGGAGCTGCTCATGTATGGATGTCTGGATAAAATGTCCTAATCAGACCAGCTTTCCAAATGACGGCTTTTGTAAGCCTTTTGACACCTTGTACACAGTCTGACCTGCTAAATCAGAAAAGTATTTAAATAGAGTAAGGAATGTCAGGAATATCACTTTTTGAGCATTTCCTTGAGACTGTAATAAATCCATAAAATAAAGCATCTGTGGGTCTTTTTTTATTCTGAGTCATCCTCATGTCCTCATTTGTTTGAGGAAAGAAGAGGCAAGATTGGTATCTTTGAGCACGGTGTTCTGTTTTATGGGGCACAAAGGTAGGCTATGGTTTGTATGATTGTGAACGATTTCAACAGGAATAGTCAAAGTGGATCAGTAGTCAAAGAGTGGTATAGAAAAGAAGATAATGAAATAAATTATAATGGAATATTTTTTGTCCTGTTAAGTTACTTGATGTGATTTAAAGGAGGAATCCTCCTGACAGGAGCTGCCACATCCTCTCAACAATGCTTAGTGACAGTTGAAGTTCCCTGTTTCCTTCCAGATTGTCACTATTTGGGGATGGGGTGGGGGATATGACAAATCACTTTTGCCAACTAAACAATGCTCCAAATTCATGTTATTTTCTCCCTCCATTCATAGTTTTTCAAGTGTCAGAATCTTCTGTGGAAAATGATTGGACCTATTTGGAAAGCATAAATGTGCATGCAAATCTGAGTTGCAGACATGCATATAGAGCCATTAGTGTCTAACAGGACCTGTTCAGGTTATTTATGCCCTGGTTACTCTTTGGAAACAAGAATAAACTCCATGGAATTTTGTGGATGAGAACATCACAAAAACCTAGTCTAATAATTGTGAAATATATGTCCTCCTACGATTTTCATAAAATCCTTTTCTCCCCCACTTGTCTTCAGCATGTCCACTTAGGTTAATTTAGGTAGTCTGCCCAGGTAAATTGAAGTAGAGAGGTGAGATAAATACACAGATATTTTAGAAATAGAAAATTTCTATTTAGAAAAGAAAGCACCCATTTTGGCCTGGATATCTACAGAGTCTTTAAAAAAATTTTTTTAAATACCATTTATATTCATCAGAGGACCACTTATTCATTTTCCACTTTATCAGGATAACTTTTTTTTTTTTCGCCTTAAGTATTTTGGGGACTTGGGACATCTAGTCAAATCACCTAGGCCCGATAGATTTTCATGGATCCTAGAAAATTAGCCCTAAAAAGATTCTAAAATATCATCCTCTCCTACAGTCTTTTTTAGGCTCAAATGCTGAAACATTTGATTAAGGCTATTCTGTCAGTTGGCAGAGGGAAGCCAAGTATTTCTAGCCCAGTGCTCTGTTGTCTAACCCAGAAAGAATAACTCATCTGAATATCATTCCCACTTGGCTTCGGTTATTCAGGTGCGTTCTTGTGGCTTCACACAGAGCCTGAGTACAAGGGGCACTTTTTACGACAGGTGCTTTGGCCCAAATTAGGTTAAACTCCCTTTCCAGGTATTTCTCTTTAAATACCCACACATGAATCTGTGGGCAGTTGACTCGATGTGTAAGTTACCATTATGTATAAAAAATCTCAGCTTAGTTTTCTTTAGCAAGAGTCTGTCAATAACAATCCTTTCAGACTACATTGCATAGTCCCACAATTTATATTTCACTTCCTATATTTATTTACCACAGACAGGTCCTAGATTAATATTTCCTCTTGGAAATTTCCAGAAATGCTTTTTTTTTTCTCTTTCTTTTTTTTTTTTTTTTTTTTTTTTGTGGTACGTGGGCCTCTCACTGTTGTGGCCTCTCCCTGTTGCGGAGCACAGGCTCTGGACGCGCAGACTCAGCGGCCACAGCTCACAGGCCCAGCCGCTCCGCGGCATGTGGGATCTTCCCGGACCGGGGCACGAACCTGTGTCCCCTGCATCGGCAGATGGACTCTCAACCACTGCGCCACCAGGGAAGCCCCAGAAATGCTTTTTTATAGCACTTTGAGTTTGGTGGGCTGCAGTCAGATGGTCATGTATATGGAGAACCAAAGAACAGGCAGAGCTTTTACCACATACAATTGATATATGTAAGAAATTGTATAATTAGGTAAAATCTAACTGTTGTCTGCCTATACCATAACATTTCAATTTTAGGCAAATAAAAGGCTTAAATTTGTTTGCCAAGAACTGTTTCTCTCCTCTTATCTGTTATCTTTCTGTTGTAATAATCTGGTTATCTGATCCACTGTTCACTTCTTCGATTTTCATTTGCTCAACATTCAATAGATATTTACTGAATACTGCTCTGTATTTGATACTGTTTTACAAGCCAAGAACCCAAAGGTAAATAAAACAAATTCCTGCTTCTCAGGGAGCTTACATTCTAATGGGGGAGCAGGAAAGTAAAGCAAGAAAATATGATAAGTGATTTAAAGGCCAAAATAATTGGACAAATACATAATTTCTTTCAGTACATTTCCTGGCATGGAAGAGTTGTTTAGAGCATGGAAAATTACCCATTTTCTAGAAATTGTAATCCAATAGCAGTAACACACCTCCCAGATGCCAAAAATCTAATGATGTCATCACCAGAATCCAGAAACTTAAAGAGACTGTGGAAAGAGAAAGCATTTCAATTTGGATATTGACAGAGTACTTCTCTTTGCATTTATTTCAAGCCAAATAGTTTTACTTCCAGCTTTGTTTACATTTGGTATTTGTATCAAGCTCTTCTTTTCTTTGGATAATGCATTAACTTAAAAGTAGCCCTTGTGAAGTAATAGTGACTTTTCCATGTTTGAGTAACTGTTTCAAAGTCATTTAATCTTCCAAGCAGAATTTGTTGTGTGAAGTTTTATACAGCCAAGAATAATTTATTTGCAAATGTAGCAATAGCATACAATCAGCCAAATAAATCGAGTTTTTCCTCCAAATAATATTCTACTGAAAATTTAAATGTTTCTAATCTATGTTTCATTAGAATTTGAGTACATATGTGCAACTACTCAAAATGTTCTCTGATAGTGAAATATTATTTAGGAAACAGAACCCTGTAAACATAGACCCTCCTTTCAGCATACTAACACATTCAAATGTCCTACTCACGGCAGGTATTATGTGGAAGGCAACATTGTTTAAATGAAAGAATATAATTCAGATTATGATTAGAGTACTATAAACTAGCTAATTAATTTGGCAAATACAGGTATAAAGGTACAGATGCATTCTCTTACAATAATTATTAAGAATTTTCCCTTTACTTCAGAAGTGTTTTTCAAAAAGGTTGTAATAAACATTGAAAGTTTAAAGGAAATTTTAAAATTATCTATGAGGTCATAAGCTTTGTTGCAATACTTATACAGTTCGCCTAAATGAGACAGGGGTTTACCTGTTAAGCTATCAGAACACTTATGAGTTTGCCTGTTTTGCATGGCCGGTCCCATTGGATTTGCATCCAAATTCCCTAATTTGGATGCTAATACATGTATATGGGGGCCTTGAGTTATTCAGTCTCCAGAACTTTGATATACCTCATTGGTATTGACAATAATAGCCAAACATCTGTGTTAGCCAGGTAACATAGACACTATTCTTTCTTAGGGTGGGGATAAGTTTGTGCTGAACTAGCCTTGTCCTACTCTCTGGTTCTTTTGGCCATCATGTGTGGCTATAATCAAGAATGCAGCCCTTGTTTATTCAAAAAGCTTTTTGATTTCTATGGTGGAGGGATGAAAATTGAAACCACATCTTTGGATGTTACAAGTGTAAGGTCTAAAGATCTAAATTAAGAGGGGGAGGGACTGAGGAAGGACTACCCATGATGTGCTGTTGAAACAGATAAAATTATGATTTCCCAGCCTTATATGGATGCTGGTTTCTAGCTATCAAGCATTGTCTAAATGTCTTAGAAAGATCTGTTCCTTTTACAGCAACCAAAACAGCACAGACATGAGGATACCTCTCAGACTTTTTGCCCAGGAGTCATCACTGATACATCATGGGAACAAGCATGACTATGTTTATTCTCATGATTTTCCTGATGTTGCAAAAGGATTTAGTAAGCCTAGGTTGATCACAAGACTCTCATTTTTCTCCCTTAGTCCTAGATCCTTGACCTAC
Source organism: Stenella coeruleoalba (assembly GCF_951394435.1). Taxonomy (NCBI): domain Eukaryota; kingdom Metazoa; phylum Chordata; class Mammalia; order Artiodactyla; family Delphinidae; genus Stenella; species Stenella coeruleoalba. The sequence continues at coordinate 121,406,962 of NC_137148.1, read as the reverse complement.
AGCAGTTCTTTTCATTTCCATGAGTGAAGTATATTCCATTATTCATTCACCCAGCCATTTAGAAAATATTTATTCAGTGCATATTATATACCAGGCTCTAGACCATGCTTGGAGGACACAAAAATGAGCAAAACTAGAAACCTGTTTTCAGGGAATCAGAGCAAGCAGACGAGAAAGTGATCACGACAGCAATACGATTAGGTGATAGTGGTATGAACGTGTGCCTCTGTGGAAATACACAGCAGAAAGTGCTTTACTATGCTTGAAGATATGAAGGAAGTTTTCCCAACTACGTGAAACTTGAAGGATAGGTTTGAAGACTCTGAAGATGGTCAGATCTCCCAGCCCCTTCCTCCTCAACCTCCATTTCTTTAAATGAAAGTCTTCAGATGCTCACCATTTCAATACATTATCTTGACTAGGTGGTAATTCCCAGGTTGTTTTTCCTATTTCCTTCATTAAACGTATATTTATTAGGCACCGATGGTACACATAGCACTCTACTGGGCACTGAGAACAGTAATGAATGAGACGGATGATGGGCCCGCTGTTGTGGAATGCATATGCTAGTGAAGAAGCTGATCATAATATCATAACCTGAGTACTTATTTAATCATGATTGTGTTGAGCACTATGCGTAAGCAATACGAGTGCTCTGGGTCCATGTAACAAGCAACATGGAAGAATCTGGGGTCACAGAAGTTCCTTGAGCCACTAAACTTTCAATTGAAATATGAGGCACAATATAGAATTTTCCAGAGAAAAAATGGGGAGGTAGGTGAGTGGGAATGTTGCTTTGCTGTGAGAGGACAGCTTGAGTGAAGGTTCTAGAAACAGAATGAAGGCCAGTCAGTGTCACCCAGAGATCACAGAAGAAGGTGAGGTGTGGTTCCAGAGGGCCTGATAGAGGAGTTAGATCATGAGGAGCCTTGTGGGTCAACTTTTTTTTTTTAACATCTTTATTGGAGTATAATTGCTTTACAATGCTGTGTTAGTTTCTGCTGTATAACAAAGTGAATCAGCTATACATATACATATATCCCCATATCTCCTCCCTCTTGCCTCTCCCTCCCACCATCCCTATCCCACCCCTCTAGGTGGTCACAAAGCACCAAGCTGATCTCCCTGTGCTATGCGGCTGCTTCCCACTAGCTATCTATTTTACATTTGGTAGTGTATATATGTCCGTGCCACTCTCTCACTTCGTCCCAGCTTACCTTCCCCCTCCCTCAACTCCATTCTCTACGTGTGCATCTCTATTCCTGTACTGCCCTTAGGTTCTTCGGAACAATTTTTTTCTTTTTTAGATTCCATATATATATATGTTAGCATACGGTATTTGTTTTTCTCTTTCTGACTTACTTCACTCTGTATGACAGACTCTAGATCCATCCACCTCACTACAAATAATTCAGTTTCGTTTCTTTTTATGGCTGAGTAATATTCCATTGTATATATGTGCCATATGTTCTTTATCCATTCATCTGTTGATGGACACTTAGGTTGCTTCCGAGTCCTGGCTATTGTAATTAGAGTTGCAATGAACATTCTGGTACATGACTCTTTTTGAATTATGGTTTCCTCAGTGTATATGCCCAGTAGTGTTATTGCTGGGTCGTATGGTAGTTCTATTTTTACTTTTGTAAGGAACCTCCACACTGTTCTTCATAGTGGCTGTATCAATTTACAAACCCACCAACAGTGCAAGAGGGTTCCCTTTTCACCACACCTTCTTCACCATTTATTGTTTGTAGATTTTTTGATGATGGCCATTCTGACTGCTGTGAGGTGATACCTCATTGTCGTTTTGATTTGCAGTTCTCTATTGATTAGTGATGTTGAGCATCCTTTCATGTGCTTGTTGGCAATTCGTACATCTTCTTTGGAGAAATGTCTATTTAGGTCTTCTGCCCATTTTTGGATTGGATTCTTTGTTTTTTCGATATTAGCTGCATGAACTGCTTGTATATTTTGGAGATTAATCCTTTGTCAGTTGCTTGGTTTGCAAATATTTTCTCCCATTCTGAGGGTTGTCTTTTCGTCTTGTTTATGGTTTCCTTTGCTGTGCAAAAGCATTTAAGTTTCATTAGGTCCCATTTGTTTTTTTTTTTTGTTTTTATTTCCATTTCTCTAGGAGGTGGGTCAAAAAGGATCTTGCTGTGATTTATGTCCTAGAGTGTTCTCCCTATGTTTTCCTCTAAGGGTTTGATAGTGTCTGGCCTTACATTTAGGTCATTAATCCATTTTGAGTTTATTTTTGTGTATGGTGTTAGGGAGTGTTCTAATTTCATTCTTTTACACGTAGCTGTCCAGTTTTCCCGGGACCACTTATTGAAGAGGCTGTCTTTTCTCCACTGTACATTCCTGCCTCCTTTATCAAAAATAAGGTGACCATATGTGTGTGGGTTTATCTCTGGGCTTTCTCTCCTGTTGCATTGATCTATATTTCTGCTTTTGTGCCAGTACCATACTATCTTGATTACTGTAGCTTTGTAGTATAGTCTGAAGTCTGGGAGCCTGAATCCTCCAGCTCTGTTTTTCTTTCTCCAGATTGCTTTGGCTATTCGGGGTCTTTTCTGTTTCCATACAAATTGTGAAATTTTTTGTTCTAGTTCTGCGAAAAATGCCAGTGGTAGTTTGATAGGGATTTCATTGACTATGTAGATTGCTTTGGGTAGTAGAGTCATTTTTACAATGTTGATTCTTCCAGTCCAAGACATGGTATATCTCTTCATCTGTTGGTATCATCTTTAATTTCTTTCATCAGTGTCATATAGTTTTCTGCATACAAGTGTTCTGTCTCCTTAGTTAGGTTTATTCCTAGTATTTTATTCTTTTTGTTTCAATGGTAAATGGGAGTGTTTCCTTACTTTCCCTTTCAGATTTTTTTTTTGTTTGTTTGTTTGTTTGTTTTTGCGGTATGCGGGCCTCTCACTGCTGTGGCCTCTCCCGCTGCGGGAGCACAGGCTCCGGACGCGCAAGCCCAGCGGCCATGGCTCACGGGCCCAGCCGCCCCGCGGCATGTGGGATCCCCCCGGACCGGGGCATGAACCTGCGTCCCCTGCATCGGCAGGCGGACTCTCAACCACTGCGCCACCAGGGAAGCCCACCCCTTTCAGATTTTTAATCATTAGTGTATAGGAATGCAAGAGATTTCTGTGCATTAATTTTGTATCCTGCTACTTTACCACATTCATTGATTACCTCTAGTAGTTTTCTGCTAGAATCTTTAGGATTCTCTATGTATAGTATCATGTCACCTGCAAACAGTGACAGCTTTACTTCTTCTTTTCTAATTTGGATTCATTTTATTTCTTTTTCTTCTCTGATTGCTGTGGCTACAACTTCCAAAACTATGTTGAATAAGAGTGGTGAGAGTGGGCAACCTTGTCTTGTTCCTGATCTTAGAGGAAATAGTTTTAGTTTTTCACCATTGAGAATGATGTTTGCTGTGGGTTTGTTGTATATGGCCTTTTTTTGTTTGAGGCAAGTTCCCTCCATACCTACTTTCTGGAGGGTTTTTATCATAAATGGGTGTTGAATTTTGTCAAAAGCTATTTCTGCATCTATTGAGATGATCATATGGTTTTTCTCCTTCAATTTGTTAATATGGTTAATCACATTGATTGATTTGCATATATTGAAGAATCCTTGCATTCCTGGGATAAACCCCACTTGATCATGGTGTATGATCCTTTTATTGTGCTGTTAGATTCTGTTTGCTAGTATTTTGTTGAGGATTTTTGCATCTATGTTCATCAGTGATATTGGCCTGTAGTTTTCTCTCTTTGTGACATCTTTGTCTGGTTTTGGTATCAGGGTGATGGTGGCCTTGTACAATGCGTTTGGCAGTGTTCCTCCCTCTGCTATATTTTAGAAGAGGTTGAGAAGGATAGGTGTTAGCTCTTCTCTAAATGTTTGATAGAATTCGCCTGTGAAGCCATCTGGTCCTGGGCTTTTGTTTGTTGGAAGATTATTAAGCACTGTCTCAATTTCAGTGCTTGTTTTTATTTTCTGTTTATATTTTCTATTTCTATATATTTTCTAAATTTTCTCTTTCTTCCTGGTTCAGTCTTGGAAGGCTGTAGTTTTCTAAGAATTTGTCCATTTCTTTCAGGTTGTCCATTTTACTGGCATATAGTTGCTTGTAGTAATGTCTCATGATCCTTTGTATTTCTGCAGTTTCAGTTGTTACTTCTCCTTTTTCATTTTTAATTCTGTTGATTTGAGTGTTTTCCCTTTCTTTCTTTTTTTTTTTTTTTTTTTGCAGTACGCAGGCCTCTCACTGTTGTCGCCTCTCCCATTGTGGAACACAGGCTCCGGACGCGCAGGCTCAGCGGCCATTGCTCACAGGCCCAGCTGTTCCTCGGCATGTGGGATCTTCCCGGACTGGGGCACGAACCCGTGTCCCCTGCATCAACAGGCAGACTCTCAACCACTGTGCCACCAGGGAAGCCCTCCCTTTCTTTCTTAATGAGGCTGAGTAGTGGTTTATCAACTTTGTTTACCTTCTCAAAGAACCAGTTTTCGTTGTATTGATTTTTGCTATCGTTTCCTTCATTTCTTTTTCATTTATTTCTGATCTGATCTTTATGATTTCTTTCCTTCTGCTAAGTTTGGGGGGGGTTTGTTCTTATTTGTCTAATTGCTTTAGGTGTAAGGTTAGGTTGTTTGTTTGAGATGTTTTTTGTTTCTTGAGGTAGCACTGTATTGCTATAAACTTCCCTCTTAGAACTGCTTGTGCTGCGCCCATAGGTTTTGGTTTGTCATGTTTTCATTGTCATTTTTTTCTAGTTATTTTTTGATTTCCTCATTAATTTTTTCAGTGATCTCTTGGTTATTTAGTAGTGTATTCTTTAGCCTCCATGTCTTTGTATTTTACAGATTTTTTCCTTTAATTGATATCTAGTCTCATAGCATTGTGGTCGAAAATATACTTGTTATGATTTCAATTTTCTTAAATTTACCAAGGCTTGATTTGTGACCCAAGATATTATCTAACCTGGAGAATATTCCATGAGCACTTGAGAAGAAAGTGTATTCTGTTGTTTTTGGATGGAATGTCCTATAAATATCTATTAAGTCCATCTTCTTTAATGTGTCATTTAAAGCTTGTGTTTCCTTACTTATTTCTATTTTGGAGGATCTGTCCATTGGTGAAAGTGGGGTGTAAAAGTCCCCTTCTATGACTGTATAACTGTCGTTTTCCTCTTTTACAGCTGTTAGCCTTTGCCTTATGTATTGAGGTGCTCCTATGTTGGGTGCATAAATATTTATAAATGTTATATATTCTTCTTGGATTGATCCCTTGATCATTATGTAGTGTCCTTCTCTGTTGTATAGTCTTTATTTTAAAGTCTATTTTTTTCTGATATGAGAATTACTACTCTAGCTTTCTTTTCATTTCAATTTGCCTGGAATATCTTTTTCCATCCCCTCACTTTCAGTCTGTATGTGTCCCTAGGTCTGAAGTGGGTCTCTTGTAGACAGCATATATACAGGTCTCATTTTTTTATCCATTCAGGCAGTCTGTGTCTTTTGGTTGGAGCATTTAATGCATTTGCATTTAAGGTAGTTATCGATATGTATGTTCCTTTTAGCATTTTCTTAATTATTTTGAGTTTGTTATTGTAGGTCTTTTCAGTGTCTTGTGTTTCCTGCCTAGTGAAGTTCCTTTAGCATTTGTTGTAAAGCTAGTTTGGTGATGCTGAATTCTCTTAGCTTTTGCTTCTCTGTAAAGTTTTTGATTTCTCTGTCAAATCTGAATGAGATCTTTGCTGCATAGAGTAACCTTGGTTGTAGGTTTTTCCCTTTCATCTCTTTCAATATGTCCTGCCACTCCCTTCTGGCTTGCAGAGTTTCTGCTGAAAGATCAGCTGTTAATCTTATGGGGATTCCCTTGTATGTTATTTGTAGTTTTTCCCTTGCTGCTTTTAATATTTTTTCTTTGTGTTCAATTTTTGATAGTTTAATTAATATGTATCTTGGTATGTTTCTCCTTGGATTTATCCTGTATGGGACTCTCTGCCCTTCCTGGACTTGATTGACTGTTTCCTTTCCCATATTAGGGAAGTTTTCAACTATAATCTCTTCAAATAATTTCTCAGTCCCTTTCCTTTTTTTCTTCTTCTTTGGGACCCCTATAATTTGAAATTTTTTGTGTTTAATGTTGTCCCAGATGTCTCTGAGACTGTCCTCAATTCTTTTCATTCTTTTTTCTTTATTCTGCTCTGTGGTAGTTATTTCAACTATTTTATATTCCAGGTCACTTATCCGTTTTCCTGCCTCAGTTATTCGGCTATTGATTCCTTCTAGAGAATTTTTGGTTTCATATATTGTATTGTTCATCATTGTTTGTTTGCTCTTTAGTTCTTCTTGGTCCTTGTTAAACGTTTCTTGTATTTTCTCCATTGTATTTCCAAGATTTTGGATCATCTTTACTATCTTTACTCTGAATTCTTTTTCAGGTAGATTGCCAATTTCCTCTTCATTTGTTTTGTCTGGTGGCTTTTTACCTTGCTCCTTCATCTGCTGTGTGTTTCTCTCTTCTCATTTTGCTTACCTTACTATGTTTGGGCTCTCCTTTTTGCAGGCTGCAGGTTCGTAGTTCCCATTGTTTCTGGTGGCTAAGATTGGTTCATTGAGTTGTGTAGGCCTCCTTGTGGAGGGGAGTGGTTCCTGTGTTCTGGTGGATGAGGCTGTATCTTGTCTTACTTGTCATCAGGGCTGCATCTGGTGGTTTGTTTTGGGGTGTCTGTGACCTTATTATGATTTTAGGCAGCTTCTCTGCTAATGGGTGGGGTTGTGGTCCTGTGTTTCTAGTTGTTTGGCATAGGGTGTCCTGCCCTGTAGTTTGCTTGTCGTTGAGTGGAGCTTGGTCTTTGTTGTGATGGAGATCTCTGGGAGAGCTTTTGCCATTTCATATTACATGTAGCCGGGAGGTCTCTGGTGGACCAATGTCCTGAACTCGGCTCTCCCACCTCAGAGTCACAGGACTGGCACAAGGCCAGAGCACCAAGACCCTGTCATCCACATGGCTCAGAATAGAAGGGAGAAAAAAAGAAAAATAAAATAAAGTTATTAAAATTAAAAATTAAAAAATTATTAAAAATTGAAAAGTAATTTTAAAAAAAGAAAGAAAGAAAGAAAAGAGCAACCCAACCAAGAAATCAAATCCACCAGTGATAACAAGTCCTATAAAAGTAAACTAAAAAACAAAGAAAGAAACCAAAAAAACAGACAGACAGAACCCTAGGACAAATGGTAAAAGCAAATCTATATGGACAAAATCACACAAAGTCCATTGCCTCAATTTTGTGATGCTTTGTTTTCTATTCAGGTATTCCACAGATGCAGGGTACATCAATTTGATTGTGGAGATTTAATCCGCTGCTCCTGAGGCTGCTGGGAGAAATTTCCCTTTCTCTTTGTTCACATAGCTCCTGGGGTGCAGCTTTGGATTCGGCCCCGCCTCTGCATGTACGTCACCTGAGGGTGTCTGTTCTTCGCTCAGAGAGGATGAGGATGAAGTAGCAGCTGATTAGGGGGCTCTGGCTCACTCAGGCCGTGGGGGAGGGTGGTGTATGGAATGCAGGGCAAGCCTGCAACGGCAGAGGCTGGCATGACTTTGCAACAGCCTGAGGCACACCGTGTGTTCTCCTGGGGAAGTTGTCCCTGGATCATGGGACCCTGGCAGTGTCAGGCTGCACAGGCTCCTGGGAGGGGAGGTGTGGACAGTGACCTGTGCTTGCACACAGGCTTCTTGGTGGCTGCAGCAGCAGCCTTAGCATATCATGCCTGTCTCTGGGGTCCGTGCTGATAGCCGCAGCTCACGCCCATCTCTGGAGCTCGTTTAGGCGGTGCTCTGAATCCCCTCTCCTCACACACCCCGAAACAATGGTCTCTTGCCTGTTAGGCAGGTCCAGACTTTTTCCCAGACTCCCTCCCGGCTAGCTGTGGTGCACTAGCCCCCTTCAGGCTGTGTTCACGCCGCCAACCCCAGTCCTCTCCCTGGGATCCGACCTCCTAAGCCCGAGCCTCAGCTCCCAGCCCCTGTCCACCCCAGCAGGTGAGCAGACAGGCCTCTCGGCACTGGTCCTCTGTGCAGGAATCTCTCCGCTTTGCCCTTTGCACCCCTGTTGCTACACTCTCCTCCATGGCTCTGAAGCTTCCCCCCACCCTCTGCCCCACCCGTCTCCTCCAATGAAGGGACTTCCTAGTGTGTGGAAACCTTTCCTCCTTCACAGCTCCCTCCCACTGGTGCAGGTCACGTCCCTATTCTTTTGTCTCTGTTTTTTCTTTTGTCCTACCCAGGTACGTGGGGAGTTTCTTGCCTTTTGGGAAGTCTGAGGTCTTCTGCCAGCGTTCAGTAGGTGTTCTGTAGGGGTTGTTCCACGTGTAGATGTATTTCTGATGTATTTGTGGGGAGGAAGGTGATCTCCACGTCTTACTCCTCTGCCATCTTGAAGGCCTCTCATCTTGAAGATGTTGGAAAGGGGAAAAAGCTGAAGCTTTTAAGCGTTGGATGGGGCATGGGGATCCTATGAGGAGATCTCCAAACTGCATTTAGAAAATAGCCCTCAGACTGTTTGGTGATTTGATCAAAGGAAAATTCCTCTGGGGCCCTTTTCCATACCAGTCTGTGTTCCTTAATGCAACCTGAACATAAGATTAAATAGACAACATCTCAACAGTGACCAGAGCTATGTCTCAGGCTCTTGTCAGCTGTTTTAAGGGGCTCAGCAAAAGACACCCATTGAGGGAGGCATCTCTGGGAAGCATCATGGAAATCTTACTGTTTTCTCATTGTTTTAGACTGACACTCATTTTCAGCCTTGCTATTATCTGCTTTCATTTAGAAAGCCCTTAGAAAGCTTTCATAACAGAATAAACCAAAACACCTTGATGTTCCTGCTTTTCCCTTTAAGCAATTACAAATGTATTCTCTTCACTGCACAGCTAGCCTCCAACATTAAAGACATTCTCTGGACAGTGGATGCATAATTGTGTACCATGTAACTGAGCACAGTCGTTTCTCCGTTCTGCCCAGTCCTGCTCTCACTCCAGCTGTTTTTATTGCCAAATGCTACTCTAAACTTTAGCTAAGGTATATTTGAGGATGCATATTTATCACATAGGCTCTAATTATAGGAGAAGGCCTTAAATAAGCAATTAGTTAGTCTCAACTTGATTACTGGACCAAGCTAATTGGTATTCTTGATTCCAGCTTCCACCTCCTCTGATGCATCCAACAAAATAGGATGGACCAGCCATGGGCAGAACTGTGCAGGCTAGTGAATCATTGAGCCATTTCTGTACCTTCGTCCTTTCTTCCATTTCTTTCCTCCTATGAGACACAACTCCCTATAAGCTGCCTGCTGAGGGTCCCGAAAAGATCTTCAGTCCCAGCTTTCGTGGACTGCTACCTTCCTTCCTTCTTCCCCAAAAACTTCCTTGTTGTGGGTCTCATTCTCTCAATCTCTACATTTCAGCAAGATTAAACAATATGTTGTTTTGAGCTAAGGTGTCAAGAGCTGATTATAATTTATAATGCCACCTTCTCAGAAAACATTTACATTTTTTAACGTTAGCCTTTAGAGTTTTAACAGAGCTTTGAGTACTATGGCAATGCCAAAATACTGTGACATGAACATAAAGGAGGTGGCTTGGAATAGAAGAAATGTTCCCATTTGAGTAGTGTTTTAAAGTTACAAATTATTTTTACTTTGGTATTTAATCTTTTTAACAACCTTGTAGATGGGTAAAAGAGAGGACTGAAGTAAGAATATCTACTTGATTCCCTCCACAAGACATAGCAATAAGATACAGCTATTACCATATCTTGATGGAATTTAGACTACGATGAGTACTATGCAATAAGAATGTCATATTTATTTACTTATATGCCAGCTCTTACAACAAAAAGACATATGGAACAAAATTAGTATAATAGCATCATAAAGAAAAATCATGAGCTAGAAAGGGATGTGGAGGTAAGCTAATTCAAAGAATTAGGTTTAGGTTTATTATGATGATGAAGTATAAGACTGTGTTATTGGCTTCCTAGAAGCCAAGTCAAAAAGAGAAAGGTGATGGATCTATTAGTCTTACAGTCAGGAAGAATAGGTGCTGGTAAGGGGTGTCAACATTTTTTATTTTCTGGGCATTAAATTTGGAAAGGTCTTTCTCATACTTTTTTTTTTTTTTTTTTTTTTTTTTTTGCAGTATGCGGGCCTCTCACTGCTGTGGCCTCTCCCGTTGCGGAGCACAGGCTCCGGACACGCAGGCTCAGCAGCCACGGCTTACGGGTCCAGCCGCTCCGCAGCATGTGGGATCCTCCCAGTCCGGGGCACGAACCTGTGTCCCCTGCATCAGCAGGCGGACTCTCAACCACTGCGCCACCAGGCAAGCCCCTCATACAACTTTTTATGGAATGTATACTGAATGATGAAATGTATACTGAATGATAACAGCCTCAGTAGCTGTTATTTTACAGATCAAGTATAATTGGATGCTGGCTCTCTCCATTCTGGATTCCAGCTCAGGACATGTTAAGGGTTTGTTCCTATGCCGTCTGGCTGGACTCTTAGTCCCTCCTCCTTGCACCTCTGTGAGAAATCTTACCTACTATTCTGTGCTGACCACATTTCTTCCTCCCCACTATTCATTCCGACTGTTGTCTTTTCTCCCTGCTCTGGTGTCTGCTCTCATTCTACTCACTACCTTAGAGATGCCAGCACTGGCCTCCTCCTGCCAGTTTTTGCAGGCCGCCCACATGACAGTGTTGACATACTCTTGAAATCAAAGTATCCTCTGGGGGCTATTTTCCCTATTGATGTCACATTGTCTTCTTTATTTTCCAACTTCGTCTATACTTCCCTGTTGTGTGGCTTGCTTTTAAGAGAGGGGGGATCCCATCGGAGTGTGGGTGGGCCCCTAGTGATGCAGTTCTTTCAGCATTACTGGTCTTCCCAACACCTCCAGAAGCTCCAGGCTTCATGTAGCTTGACATGTCTGACTTCTTTTTCACTTATAGCCATTCTCACAGGAGTTCTATTTTCTCTAGCTCTGCCTCAGTGTATCTTATATGTTTGTATGAAATTGAACTTCACTGTGAACATGCTTAAAAAGTTTATTCCCATGAGGCTGTTTTGGACCAAGAGGAGCAGGGAACATGGCTTGCTAGCAAAATGTTACATAACTCAACATACCAGCATACATAAGCCTCAGCTCCACCCCAGCTAAGATCTCATTGAATAATGGAGCAGAAGTGGATTTCAAAAATTCTGTTTCTTATAGCAACCTCTGATAATAGTCATTAAAGAGCAATTCAGTGAGGAGTGTTCTATGAGCCTAATGTGGTACAAGTACATAGCTTTCTAGCTTTTTAACTTGGTCCAAGGAATGGCTTTTCAACAGAGGAGTGAATGGATAGTTCTGAAACCATGCTTACTTTTATGAGATTGGAAAAATCGATTCTGCATCTTATTTCTACCATATGGATGTAATTGATGTTGTGCTAACCATGGAAGAGCAAAGAAAACGTTTTGTTTCCTTATTAAAATTCCCAGTGGTCATTTTGTTGAGAAATTCTAAACAGTGTCTTTCTTAATAGGCAATCTCATTTCCTGCAGCCTTGCTCTTGATTGAATGTGGAACATCTGAGGACAGGGGGCAATTAATGGAGGATGGCCATTGTTCATTCTTAGTGGGCAGCTGTGATAGATTGAATGCCACTGGCTGCCTTGCACTAGGTTTTCTGGCAAATCCTGTTTCTGACAATACACTATGCAGAGTATTGATTATGCTAACCTCTAGTTGTAAATTCATGTCTGGAGTGAAGACTTGCAATAAGGCCCATTTGTCAAGCACAGGCTTAATCAAAGATTATAATTGGCATTAATGAGTCCTCAGTAAAAGAACAGGATTGGAATGCCAGTTAAAGATTGGTCCAGGTCAGTGCATGCATCCATCATCACCATCTGAAAGGGAAGCTGAGAGCTGTGCAGGGAATTAGGGGAGTTGCTGCTAGGATACTTCCCTTCTTGATGGGCAGGTGCCCACAGTCCCCATTATGAATTATGTTTAGAATGATTAGAAGACCTTTTGGCAAGGCTCAGTACTATCATCCCTTAATCTTCTCGTGTGGGAAATCCATTCAAAAAGTAATTTAAAAGCTTACAAAGAGGAAGCAGAGGGCCAGTTTAAACTTAATTCCAGAACCTTGGGTTTCTCAGTCACAGTTCTGCAGATATTTTGAATGTGTATTTGAGAAGCAAAATCAAGACCTCTCTCTACTACTTCTCTACCCAAGGATCAGTATCAAAAAGCATTGAAGAGACCCCTTTCCCTTTCATGGGATTCCATCTTTTGGGTACCATCTGTGTTTTAGTTCCACTATGTTAATGAGGTGACATCTCGCTCTTTTGCTTTCCTCTTCTCTTTTTTTGGTCATTCTTAACAATAAGGCTAGAATTAAAGTAGACTAGCAGTTGTTTCCACCTGGAAAAAGACTCTGTCCTATCTTTCTCTGGCTCCCTTGGTTTTGTTTGTTTGCTTTTGTTTTTTTTCTCACACCACTGATGAGAGACAAGACAGTTGAGCTTTTGCTAACTCAGCAAGAAGTACCTTTCTTGCACCTGTCCAACCTTGTAGAAGGGCCAACAGGAGCACAGTGAGGCTCAGGGAAAAGGAAACCTTAGATCTCTCAAGCTGTCCTTCCACCTTCATGCAATCTAGTATAGTGTACAAGGGCAGGGGGGCAAAACCTAAGCCTATGGTCAAGTTCTAGTTTGCCTGGCCTTGTCTCTGTGCATACATTTCCTCTGTGAACTTCTATTTTGTGTCCGAGTTATCTTTCAATCTTTACATCCGTAACATTCTGGAATCTCACAAATACATAAGGCTTCATTATTAATATTGGCTACATTCTAAAAACCTGCCAAATGTTCTCTGATTTCTTAATCCCCACTTCATTATGTTTTCTTGGCTTTGCATTTCTGAGGGATTATTACTTTTCACACTTAATATAAATCACTCTCCTCCTTGAGATGAGGTCTCTGCAAAAGATGTAGTTATTTTATAAGGCCAAAGAAGATTGTTTCTTTCTTAAATCCCCAAACCTATTCTCCATTTTCAAACAGACATTTTGTGGTTCATATTGTGTCATTGTAAGGATACATGGAACATCAGAAATCCATGTCTTCATGTATGTTATACTTTATTGGCTGATAGGAGCAGTATTATTTGGAAAGGCCATTCAATCATGCATTCTTTCATCCAGTCATTGTTAAATATTTCCTATATGTGCCAAACGTTGTGCTAAGGGCAGATGATGCAGTGGTGACAAAGAAAGACAAGGTCCCTAAACTCATGGAGTATACATTCTGAATTAATGTTAAATTACACTGTATGCTGAGAAAAGGCAGTAAAATAGGCACAGTACCTGATGTCTTAAAGAGTTTCAATGACTGAACGATTGTATGTTAAATTTATAAACGAGTTAAGTGTGTGCATTAGGGCACCTGTATAGTCAAATTGTAATTACTTTCTTGACTCACAGCCAAGTTAGAAAAAACTATCTCCTCATATTCAAGCCGATATGTGCAGAGACATAAGTTATTTCTGCACACACACAAAACATTGCTGTTCATAATTGAAGGTTCAATTAGAGTGTGTGGCATAGAGCATGTACATGATGTATTTTTAATGTTACTAGCAGTATTTATAGTGCTAATAATAATTGCTACATTTACATGCCCACTGTGTAGCATTGCACTAAACAACTATGTATCAGCTCATGTAACTTTCAGAACAATTCTGTAAGACAGATATCACTATCCAGATTTCAAAGATGAGGTTATAAGAGGTTAGATAACTTATTTTCAGTAACATCATTAGTAAGTGACAGAACTTGGATTTAAATCAGTGACCACCAGACTCCAAAGCTTGTTTTTTTTCACTAGATTCCTTTTTCTTGACATCTTGACAGCCATCTTCTTGGTGGATCTTTCAAGCATGGGTGTGAGTGTATGCATGGCCTACTGCCTCTGACTTCCCCCCAGTAAATTGTATAAAATCCCAAGGTCCTTTTGTGTTCTAAACTCAACTGACATGTTAAAAACTTTAGTTAGCAAGGGACAGTGTCATCAGCAGAATCACCTTATTATGGTAAGAAATAAACATAGCTCTTTTCCTTAATCTCTACACACATGTACGCACACATATGGAGAGAGAAAATTTTCAAAAACACTTGCAAATGCATTTTTTAACCTTTAACATTTCCATTAGTCTAATTACATATGAGCTTACTGCAGTGTGTCAGAAGGTTGTCTCAACATCCATCCCGTCAATGTTGTGGTTAATCCCATGGCACTTTTTCGACATTTTTTTTTAAAGTTTTTCTTGTTTATTCAGGGAAGGTTTGTTTTTTTTTTTTTAACAATTTATATAATCTTTTTTCTCTTTAGAGAAAAATATCTTTAGGTGTCATTGCCATAACATACAACCCAAAACCCCAACTAAGGAGCCCATCTTAAAATAAATCACCGATTATTATAAATCATGAATATTAAACACTATCTTTAATTAAAAGGCTCATTATATACAAGATAGTGGTTCTAGCCATTGAACCAATTTTCATTCCATCATCAATTTTGTTTGGTCTTCAATAGCACCAGTTGAGATACCCTTCATTGTTAGCACCACATAAAAAGAGAGCTTATGCAATCATTTGAGCCACTCAAATGAACAGTGTAGACATTGTGTGATAATTTAATTTGCCTAGTTGAGTAATTCTCTCTAATCTCCCCCTTTTCCCTAAAGTGACATAAAGAAAAAGTTTAAGAATGAACCATGATTTCATTAAGGATTATATAAATCCAGCCATTCATCCCTCTCTCTGGCATACTGTGGGTCAATATTACTTAGGAAATCTACCATTATTGTTATATTAGCCCACATATGGAATGGATTTGTTGTGGTGGACGTTGTTTTAAGAGGCTTATTGCAGTAATTCTGTACAGGAGCTGAGACAGAAAGTAGATGGGTATTGCTCTTGAGGTTAGAAATTTGCAGTGCTTACCTGCCATAATCAATTATACAGGGCAGTAGAAAGGTTCATTAATGAGAAGAACTAGTAAATTAGGGAAAACACAAATCTATGAAGGTAGGGAGATTGTTTTCAACCAGGAATTTTCTTTTTCCACCATTCATGAATCCTGAGTATTGTCACCATTGATAGCCACTCCATCAAGAATGAAGAATAAAGAAAATGTGGACACCATCAAAATAAAATGTAAACATAGGACGTGGCAACCTCTCCAAACTATGTCTCCTAGTGTGGAAAACACAGTGGACTCGGGATATGAACTCAGGCTCAGCAGCCTGCTTTTGCAGTCTCCTAGTTATGGCATCTCAAGGAAAGTCATTGAACTTCTCAGAACGTGTTTCATTATCTCTAAGGGTGGGATGCTAATTCCACTCTCACAGACTTGTGGGGAAGATCAAATGAGAGTGTTTGGAAGGTGCTCAAAAATCACGAAGTGCCATCCAAATGAGAGGGGTTATGGTGCTGATGCCAGATTCCTTGGCTGCTGTCTCAGGGACTTGAGCTCAGAGTATCCTTCTTTCCTAACTCTTGGGCAGGAGAAGGAAGTACACAGGTTTAATTTCACAGTAACCATTGGATATGGTAACGACAACTCAGTAAAGTTAGTGAGAACCTAGAAGACTGGAGAAGGACCTCAGGAAACCCTTTATGACCATGTGTGAGGCTCCGTTACCCCTCCCAGAGTACCCAAGTGGATGAGACTTTGGGCTCTGAAGTCAGACAGTCGGACCAGAATTGGAATCTTAGCTCTGCCACTCATTGGTTGTGTAAGCTTAGGAAAGTCACTTCAGCTTTTAGTTTCATTTTCCTCTTTTATGAATTGGGGTTAATTACACCAACTAGCTGCGTTGTGAGAATTAAATGATATAAAACATTCCAGGTGTTTACCTATTGACTGGCCTGTATCAAATGCTCCATAGTAGTGTGCTGTTGATCATCCTATGAGACATATTCTCTTCATGTTCAGTAAGTGGCTTTACTGGACATGCTCTGGGTTCAGACCTCACAAGCCAGGATGCTTTCTTCCAGGAAATTCTCAACCCAGAACCCGGAAGAATGTGAGGTTCTCGCTGTCTGGGCTGCTGCCATATATGCAAATCTTGGCTTTCCTTCCTGGAGCACAGGAATCTTATATACAGGAGTCAAGCTCCAGAGTCATCTCAGTTTTGTGCTAGTGGTCCCCTCAAATCTGATTCCTTATGAGCATGGCAGTTTGATATAGATTATGTGTACAGACACGTGGACGTGTGTAAGAGAGATTATGGATAAAAAATGAGGGTGAGTGATGAGTGACACCCCATAAGAGAATGCGAAACAGATAACTGAATACACTTATTTTTCAGTCTCCTTGGCTGGGCTTAAATGAGCCCCAGTCAATCCTCAGCCTGCCTTCCTCGTCTCACCAGATGCTAGCCATCTCCCTGCTCACCATTACACTGACTCTTCCTTCTACTCCCTCCCTCCCAGTTTCCTCTACACATTGTAGGATTCCAAGCCTTAGAGCCTTTGTAGATCACTGTGCCTTCTGCCCAGAAGGTGACTTCTGTGCTTCTTAACTGCTTAGTGAATTCCTGTGCATCCTTCAAGACTCAGACCAAATATCACTCTGGAGAAATCCTTTCTAATGTTTTTCAGACTGATCATCTCTTCCTCATACAGCTTTTCTGGTACTGTGTAAATAACAATAAAATAAAGTTAAAAAGTAACATGATTGTGAATCTACTAAGCACTCTTCAGGTCATATGTTATTTCATGCATACATAAACCTATGAAGCAGGTTCTGTAATTATGTCTATTTTATAGATGAGGAAAGTAAGACTCAGAAAATTTAAGTAAATTTTTGTCCAGGATGACAAGTATAGTAATCAGAGTTCAATGCGTGTCTAAAGCTTGTGCTCTTACCCACTAGGGTTCTATTTATTTCATGGCATAATATCTCCTCTACTAGGCTGAGGTTATTGTCTTATTCGTCTTTAGATCTCTCCTTGGCATGAAGTAGGAATTTAATAATTGTTTCCTGAATAAATGTTGACATGCACTCTCAAAAAATATTTATTGAGTGATCGTTAAGCAGTAGCACTTACATTTAGGTGATTTGACAAACCATATTCTTCATTATTGAAGTACATTAATGGTGCTATAATTTTACAGTTTGGATTGATTTTTTGTGCATTTACTTATTAAAAACATATCTCAGAAATACTTATGGATACCATGGATTTTAGTCTTTAATGCATGCTATTTTATAATGCATAATGTCAGCTGCAGAGATTTCTTTTTATTTTCTCTAATTAAAGGTGTTGGGGGGGGAGAAGGGAGATGTTTTTTTCACCTTCAAGATTTGTTTTTGGAGCATCTCTCCCTAGTTTCAAGAAGCAATTATCCTTCTAGGTACAGCGTTTGAGAGAAAGAATCAAATTAAATCATACAATTGTGAGAGTAGCTTCCTCCTCTTAGTTCCTAGGCTGAGAGATATATTTAGGATTTGATTTTTAAATTTGGACTTTGGAGCTTGGTTCAGATATCTGATCATGAATTCAAGTATCTGAAGAGTATCATGGAGATAATTAATATTCACTGGATTTACCTGAAGCTAATATAAATACTGTAAATCAACTATACCTCAATAAAAAATATTCATTGGATTTAACTGATTTAGCACAGGTAATATACTTTGTGTCAAAGGGAATATACTTTCTTAGTTCTGAATTTCAGAACGCATGGATCCAAAGACATATCTGATGTTATCAGCTGATTTTATTGAAAAGATTACACTGAGAAAATGGACAGGCATTTATGTTATCAGGAGAGGAAACATAAGCTTATATTAAATATGGGAATGTATTTCTAAGAAGGTTATATTTATTATTTTTTAAAAATTATTGAAATATAGTTGATTTATAATGTGTTCGTTTCTGGTATACAGCAAAGTGATTCAGTTATATATATATATATATATATATATATATTCTTTTTAATATTCCTTTCCATTATGGTTTTATTACAAGATATTGAATATAGTTCCCTGTACTATATAGTAGGACCTTGTTGTTTATCTGTTTTATATATAGTAGTTTGTATCCGCTAATTCCAAACTACTAATTTATCCTTCCCTCACCCTTTCAACCATAAGTTTGTTTTCTGTGTCTGTGAGTCTGTTTCTGTTTTGTAAATAAATTCATTTGCATTATTTTTTAGATTCCTCATATAAGTGATATGATATTTGTCTTTGTCTGACTTACTTCACTTAGTATGATAATCTGTAGGTCCATCCATGTTGCTGCAAATGGCATTATATCATTATTTTTTTAATAGCTGAATAGCATTCCATGGTATATATTAATATATTCCACATCTTATTCATCCATTCATTTGTCATTGGATATTTAGATTGCTTCCATGTCTTGGCTATTGTAAATTGTGCTACTGTAAACATTGGGATGTATGTATAAGAAGGTTATATTTAAAATCAATCTGTCTGCCATAATAGTCAAATCAGGTTAAAAAAAAAAAAGTCAAATAGTCAAACTGTTTGGATTAGACTGCTCTAAGCTAGCATTTCAAGTTTTTCCCTCCTAAAGTCTAACCATATTATATCCTCTCCTCATTATTGATTAATTTGTAAAAGAAAAAATATATATTAATATGGTAGCTACTCCAGATTGCTTAATCAAAGGTCTTTCTCAGCTTCCTTCTCCCTGGCCTGCTCAATGATAGAGAACAACTTTCCCTGCTTTCTTTATATCAGTGGGTGTCCATGTTTCCAAATTATGGTCAGTGACATATGAGAGAAATCTGCTGGTGACTTCTGGGAAAACATTTGCTTCCCTAATTTAAAAGTACATAGGCAGCTGCTGCTATTTCTTTATACCCTTATTTCTGCCTGGAATTTGAAGATGATGCCCACAGATGTGGCAGTTTCTTTAACTTTGAGCTGCTAAGTATGAAGAGAAAAGTGAACATGTTAAGGACACCAGAGTAAAGAGAAAGAGCCTGGGCCCTTGATGGCATAGTTGTATAACCAAGGTCAGGAATTGATTGCCTTGGCTTCTTATTATGCAAGTATAGAAGATTCATTTGTGTAAGCCATAATTAATGAGGTTCTCTGTCACTTTCACCCAAAAAGTCAACATCTAGAATTGGTGGAGAAGCTTCAGGAGGACTTAAGGAAGCACCTGAGAGTTAGAAGGGAAGTGAACTGCCCCTTTTTATTCTCAGAAAGGAGCATTTCGGTTCTACCTTGGCCCCATATCAAGATAAGAATAAGAGCAGTATTATCAGCCTAACTTGTGACTCTTCCCTGGAAGCCAATCAACTATGACTATGGTTGAGAGAGAAAATATCTGGGTAAATTTCTTCTTCATTTCTTGAGGAAAATGCATCTTGAGATCATCAGGGATGCGTAAAACCTGTTGGTTAAATTCTGTTTGAGGGTTTACCTAATGTGACTCCATGAAAAAGTCCGTGTTTTTCATTTATTCATTTAATAAATATTTATTGAATATCAGCAAAACCTAACATAGCCTTTCTTATATAGATTGTAGCCTGATGAGAGACTGTGTATGTATGTATATGCATGTGTGCATATATATATATGCACAAACATATATATTTTATATTTGTATTATAAAAATGAACACACTTTTACAAGCTAAGGTAAGTGCTATGAAATAAAGGGACACAGTTCTAAGACTACATGTAATAAGCCCATCTGGTTTTTGACATGCTACCAGATGGAAGACAGTGATACTTACGAGTGATACTTGAGTAATAAAGGATGAGCGCGTGTTAACTAAGCATAGAAGAAGAGGGAAAAGCATTCCCAGAAAAAGGAAGAGCCTGCACAGGGGCTCAAGACAGAAGGCAGTGTGGTGAGTTTGAGGATCTCAAAGATCATTGTGATAGGAGTGCTGAGAATAAGGGAAAGTCTGGAGAGGCAGACAGGAGCCAGGGCTTTGTGGTCTACCTTAGTGTCTTTGGTCTTTATCCTAAGAACTATGAGAAGCCATTGAAGGGTTTAAACTAGATTCATAAATACGTTAGTGCTTTGAGAAGGTCAGTCTGGCTGCATCATGGAACATGGATGAGCAGGGAGCCAGTCTAAATGCATTTAGATGATTGAGACTCTTGCATTAATTCATGGGGGAGATGATGGTAGTTTGGTCTAGTTGTTGGTCATGGCTGTGCTGTTGTTGGAGGTGGAAGAAATGGATGGCTCTGAGAATTATATTCAGGAGGTAAATGGGCAGACCTGGTGCTAGTTTGGGTATGAATTGCACAGAAAAGGGGACTATGGTGATTGACCCCAAAGTCCTTTGCTTGCTACCTAGATGGATCATGATACTACTCTCTCAGATTAAGAACACAGAAAGAGAACCAGAATCAGAGGAGCATGTTATGTGTCATTCCTGGATACACTGATGGTGTTTTAACGGGCTTCCAGAGGGGTAGTGGTGCAGGCGGATGATAAAATGTGATGGAAAATCTTCGGTCACATTCACTAATCTGTTTGTTCTTGGCAATGCTTTTATTATTATTTCTGATGTCTTGAATTGACCATGAATTTCTTACTGACATGGAGAGTCTCAGGATAAATTGCCTGTTTACAGCATCTTAATGACTTCTTCTAAGACGTTGTTCTTTGGGGGATGGTTCTCCCCACCTGCTCAGAGTCTTTTTGTAGATAAAAATACACTGTGATTCTGACCTAAAATATGGGAGATATTTGATTTAAAAGAGTAAAGTCTCTTTTTCCTGCTGGTTCTGCTAAGGGAAAATCTATATTTAGAAAATTATTATCTTTTTTTATAGTCTAATTTTTAGAAGTTTTAGATTTTCAGAAATATTGAAGAGATAGTGTGGAGAATCCCATATATCCTCAACATAATTTATTATTAACATCTTACATTAGTGTGGTACATTTGTTATAATCAATTAACCAATGTTGGTACATTATGAATAATTAAAGTCTATATTCATATTTCCTTGATTTCTACCTAATGTCCTTTTTCTCATTCAGGATCATTCAGTTATCATAATACATTTAGTTGTCGTGTCTTCTTGGGCTTCTCTTGGTGGTGACAGTTTCTCAACTTTTCTTGTTTTTCATAACCTTAACAGTTTTGTGTAGTACTGATCAGGTATATTGTAGGATGCCCCTATTCTGAAACTTAACGTTTTTCTCATCATTAGACTGGGATTGTGGGTTTGGGGAGGAAGAATACAGGTAAAGTGTTATTCTCATGATATTGTATCGAGAGTACATAGTATCAACATGACTTACCACTGTTGATGCTACCTTTGATCACCTAGCTGAGATAGTGTTTGTAAGGTTTCTCTACTGTAGAGTTACTGCCCACCCCCTGCCGCCTTCCTATACTGTACTCTTTGGAAGTTAAGTCACTATGCGCAGCCCATTCAAGGAGTGGAGAGTTATTTGGAATTCTTCAGCATGGGAGATTTCTCTTCTTATTTATTTATTCAATCACTTGCTTATATCCTTGGACTCTTGGAAATTTATTTTTAACTTTAGGTTAAAATACAATGCTATTTTATTTATTCTATTGCTTAAACTATTCCAGCCCTGGCTATTAGGAGCTCTTCAGGTTGGCTGTTGTGTTCCTTTGATATACGTGTATTACTGTGGTGTCTTTTCCTCTTTCTTACTTTCTGGCACTACAAGATGCTCCAGATCCATCTTGTACATTTCCTGACCCAGTCCTAGAATCAGCCATTTTCCAAGGAACTCTTATTTATTTTATTGGAGAATAGTATTAGAAATGAAGATCTGGGGCTTCCCTGGTGGCGCAGTGGTTGAGAGTCCGCCTGCCGAGGCAGGGAACAAGGGTTCGTGCCCCGGTCCGGGAAGATCCGGCATGCTGCGGAGCGGCTGGGCCCGTGAGCCATGGCCGCTGAGCCTGCGCGTCCGGAGCCTGTGCTCTGCAATGGGAGAGGCCACAACAGTGAGAGGCCCGCGTACCGGAAAAAAAAAAAAAAGAAATGAAGATCTGGATGCTAGGTGTACTCTTTGCTGTTGGGTGTCATTTCTTTCAGGCCCTTTCAGCTGACAGAGCAAAGAAATATATGAGTATGTACTAACCTAGTACATACAAGTATCTATAGATATTTCCTTATGTAATTATCTATACCTATATTAAGAAACAAGATCTCTTACTGATGTCTCTTACTCTAAACCATTACCACATGGATCACTCTAGCTTCTCCCCTTGCTTATTTGTAAATCCCCACTACAACAGTGAGCAACCTGGCTCCCACCATCTTCCATCCATTTATTTAATTGTTCAATCCAGTATGCATACATATCAGAATTGTTACCCACCCGCCCATGGGCAGCATCCTTGTCAACTAGAATACAGTGCTTATGTGCAGTTCCTTTTGCCTTTAGCCTTACCTAATCTACTCTTTTCCAAAGTGACTTAGGTCAGCACCTTTCTCCCCACCCACTTCAGAGAAATTGTTTCATTCATTTGTAGCAGTTAGATTCTTTTGTCACAGTCTGCATTTCTTCCTGGTATCCTGACCTCCCAAATGATAGTTGTCTAATTTGCATACAGTAAGGTTTACTCTTTGTGCTATAAGTCATATAAATTTTGACAGAAGCACAGTGTTACATATCCAGTATCATACAGAACAATTTCACAGCCCTAAAAATCTCCCCAAACAGAATGTTTTTATTTACTCAAAAGAAGGTGAAAACTTCTAGTAAGAGGCAGAATGAATGCACACTTACCTAACTCCTTACTCTGAAGCTGCAAAAATAAGCACAAACAACTAAAAATAGAAAAAGTAAACTCAGTAAATAATGAAATAGCCACCATAAACTGCTATCACAAGCCCAGAATATTCTTGAGTTACGATGAAATTAGGTTCAAATTTAAAGAGGAAATCCAAGTTGATAACATCTTCCTTATGTTTGTGCAAACAGCTGTTTTCAGGAAAGGGCTCTGAGAGGCCATATAAATGCTGCACTTTGACGACTGTGACATAGGTGAACTAGGACATAAGCAAACAAGCATTCCCCTGGAGGCTCATTTCCTCATCACAAAGCTTTCAAAGAGGACTGAAAAGACCATATGACTATGCCATTTTTATTTTCTTCAACACACCTTCCTAAATTGGAGTGGTAGCCTGGAGGCCAGGCTGGGCAATGGAGCCAGATCCAGCCTTGTCATTACTGGGAAACACTAGTTGAGCAGAAATAAATAAGCACTGACCCACTGAGCAGAAGTTTCCTGAGATGTGGCATTTTATGCTCTGACCCCATATCTACCCAGGAAGATCTGCTACCCTGGAAGGGAAAGAAGGAAGGGCTTCTCTTTCCCCTACAAAACCGGGCATTCCCCACCCCCACCCCACCTGCACACACACAGAAGCTTTAATGCTGTAAAAACAAGTAGAAGGTGGGACAGAATGACCACATCCTTTCTGGAGAATGTGGATACATTTCTATATTCAGGTCAAGCAGCACTGAAGACCCATGGTCCAGATATGCTCACCATCAATTTATTTGCTTTACATTTCATCTCTCTCAGTCCTAAAACTGATGGTCTTCCCTTCTGGCATTTAGAGATAAGAATAGTTCACACATAGGAAATGCAAGTCTAGAGAAATTATCAATGCTTTGAGACCAAAATTGGCTTCTCTCTCCATTGACAGACGAAAACATATCACCTGCTCAGAACCAGGGAGTAGGGTGTTCTCTTGCAAAGGGCCAGATGGTTTTGTCCATAATTTACTCTGACACGTAGAAATAGCTAGGCTCTAGGAAAAGAGATCCAGGTTTCTGATGCTCGTTTTGCTATTATAGCCCCTCTAACTCTTATTCTTAGCTGCTATTAGTTTTAAAGCCCCTAAAATGGAACGGGCCTCTTAGACTATCTTTAGTCAATAATTCCCTTCCCAGTCTGAAACAATTTAGTGCATTATCTCATGCCAAGAATAGGAAAAGGGGAGGGATAGCGTTTTCCTTAAATGATGTCACTAATGTAACAGGCAATGTTAGTGATCCCACCGCTCGTACTGTCTTGAGAAGAAGCTATAAATGCTGTCAATCTTACATATCTGAGCAACCAAATAGATATGAGATTAAGATCACCAAGCCCTCACTGACTGTTTGCAATTCAAATGTAAGCTTAACTTCTTCTGAATCTCTGAGAGTTCCACGTTTTTACCTTTAGCTCTGGAGGAATTATGAACGTTAACACTGGAAAATTAACTCATGAGGTATTAGTGCTGAAGGGCTTTTAATATCTAGTTCAATCCCTTTGCCTCACAGATAAGTAAACAGGAGTGCACAGAGGTTGGGAAGTTTACCTTAGGTCACAGAGCTGGTAAGAGGCAGAAAGGACTAGAGTGTGCATGGGTTCCTGGAGAAATGATCTTTACCTGTATCATGTCACTGCACAAGCTGAGGCACCAGCCAACTCCCAGTGTTGCTGCAGTTTTCTATTTGCTCCTTTGTAGCTGAGACTCAGTTTATATATCTGAAATTTGCGATAAAAATGCTTGCCCTCATAGTTTGCCTATGATGCACGTGAGAAGGATGTGAAACGGCTGAGCGTGTATACGTGTGTGTATGTGTGTATATAGGTGGCGGTAATTTTGCAGCTTCATCAATCTCTAAGCATTCATATTTCACAAGTCAAAAGCTCTAATAGCCCAGCATTCAGCAATTATTTCCAGATTACGTTAATGTGTTTTTCTCTCAAAGCACTTCACTTGCAGAGATCGCAATCTGTTTACATGTGATTCTGAAACGAGAAGGCTGTTATTAGCTTGGAAGTAGGCAATACCAGATAAAGAGAGTTTCCCTTTACCCGGATATCATAAGCTAAGATGCCAAGAAAGGCTTGGTTGAGGAGCTGTCCTGACTTTATTCTCAGCTCATCCGGTCTTCCTTCAATATTCCTCCAGAGGGGATTGTGACAAGTTTGGGCGTTTCAAGGGTTTTGTTCCACTTATGGGTCAGTCTGGACTCTCTTATTCCAAGGGCTCAGGTGCTTCAAAAAATGAGTCTGTGGTTATAAGAGTCACTTGACTAGGAGACAGACAAGAACATGCCTTTCCTCAGCTCTGTGAGCTTGAGAAGAGAAGCTGCGGCTTATTCACCTTGAATACCCAGGGCCTCGCGAGAACACAATAATAGTTAGTGAGATAAACACATGACACATCTTTACTTCACAGTAAAAATCAAATGAATTCCAGATGGGCAATAAAAGATATAAATGTCAAAACGAAACAGAAAAATGCTAGAAGAAAATACAGGTGAAGATTTATATGAATTTGAAGTAACACCATAGGCAGAAACTACGAAGCTTGATAGTTGTGATCAGGTAAAACAATCAGTTTTTGTAAGAACACAATACAAAATTTAAAAGGAAACTGTAAATTGAGAATGAGAGTTGGAACTTTCACAGTATAGGTTAATACTGGTTATGCATAAAGAACACTTAAAAATCAGTAAAAGATGATAAATATTCCAATGGGAAAAGATGGGAGAAGGACACAAATAAGCACTTCACTAAATAAGAAATGTAAGTGCTCAATAAATATGAAAACATATTAAATCTTAGTAGTGAACAAATTGCATGTCTGAGAACAAAGAGGTAGTATTTGTAGCTATGAATTGGACATAGGTTCTGAGAATATCATAATGTCCAACGTTGACAGGGTGTCACTCTCATGTATTACGGGTAGGGGTGTGCGTGGGTAAAGTATTGTGCATTAGGTACTCAGTATCTTAAAGTCATATCTGCCTTTTGATCCAGCAATTAAACTTTAAAGAAATATTTGGGGGAATGTGAAAAGACACATATCTAGTAAAGCATAATTTATAACATTAAAAAATTAGATACATCCTAAATGCCCAAAACAGGGGATTTGTTTAAAAATTATTATATATTAGAATGTATTGGAATCTTCAAATTGTGATATATTAGAATGATATAATGCAACCTTATGCCACTAATACAAATGATAATAAAGATGTGTAATTATTGATACGGAAATATGATCTATTACCACAGGAAATAAAAACTTCCTATATATTTATATGATGATATATGAGTTGAAAAAGTCACAAAGATAATACTTCAAATACACGTGTATATTGAAGGTAGCTGTCTCTGGATAGTAGAGTGACAAGTAGTTCTTTAATTATTAAAGAAAATGAATATGCATACACTCTAACTTTTTCTAGACTGAATATATATAACATGTCCTTAGAAAAGAAATAGTAAGGGTTAAAAAAACCAAGATAATAACACAAAATTAGTTCATGGATATTATTAAAACCACATTGGGTCTCTTACAGAATTATCCTTACTTTTAAAAGGCCAAATGTTCGACTCAGAATGTAGGAAGCTGCAGTTTGGTTTCCCGGAAACTGACTCTGAGTCAAGGATCAAGTGCAAATTTTTGATTTGGGAAACATTAGTAGGGCAGTGGGGAAATGAGAGAAGGAGGAAAAGAAAGCTGATAATGTTTCCTTTGGGAAGGAAGTTACTATTGCAACAAGAGCTTAAGCTTACTAAGGAACTCAAGGGAACTGTGAGGAACCTGTACTTCAGAATTACATCGTGTAAGAGGAAAGGCAGCTGGGATATTTATCCACCAACTACTATCAGTCACCGGCTGAGAGCTGTTCCAGGGGTATGTAAATTCACAGAATTTCTGGCCTTCTTTACTGGCAGGCAAAGAGATGCAGACCCTAGCAGTTGGGAATGGTCTGACACGTAGAAACAGTCAGCGCTGAGATCACGTGGTGGGGCAGCAACAGTTGGAGTTGGAAATTCGTCTGTTAAACGGTGAAGACATGTTGGGTCATGAAAAGAAAGACATTTATTTGCATCAAGTTATGTAATTAATGGCTGAGCCGGCCTCAAACATCGAGTCTTCTGACTTCCATCCGGGACTTTTTTGGTGCACGATGACCAGGTCCATCTTTGTCACGGTCACTTCTAAGCGTGACTGGTACCGAAGCTCTCTCCATTAGAGATAGGATGCAAGATTCTTGTGCTCTTATTCCAACTGCCAACTACCACCCCCTCTAAGAGTCCCCAGGTTAGTGGTTTGTAAATGGATTTAAGCCATGCAACCCTTATTTCTAATGAGAGTTTATGAGGATGATGAAGACACAAAATGAGTGAATATGTTGCTGCTCAGATGGAAGCAGGCGAAGGGGTCCTCATTATTTAGAACCCTAAGGAGGGATTTCAAGAAGCACCATTCGAAAATGCTCATTTCCCCTGTATTCTGGCTAGAGAAAAAGGGAATCATTATTCCAAGGAGTCTCAGGTCAACAGTGGTTTTACAGAAGAAACTCATGCAGGAGAAGAAATAACTATTAAATGCATGTGATACCAATTGTAAAGTAACAGATTTTCTTGGGAAGAAACACCACTTCTTAACTTTTTCTGCTAATTGCTCTTCTGTCAGATGTTTAAGTAGAATGGCTGGACCTAGATGTCCCCCAAGAACTCATTTTGTTTTAGAAAATTAAAGGGGGGTAACTGTTTTGAAAATGACCACCCTAATCTCAGATGAATTGATATTTCAAAAGTTAATACAATAACCCAGCACAGTGCAATTGTTTGCAAATAACCTTAATGTATTTTTAAGAAAATATTTTTTTTCTCTCTAGGTAATTTGTTTATATGTTAGAATAATGAGTATGTAAGAGTGAGAAATAGCCTATGAAGTTCTTTGAACTGGACAACTTAAGGAAGAGTTGTTCTCACTTGATAACTCACTAAAATCCCTCCTCTCCCCTATCTATACTTAAGGTGGGTGATCAGGCGGTACATTTAACTACATGAGCTATCTTTAAAACCTTGTTAAAATTGAGCTATTTTCATAATTTAGACGATTCACTTGAAATATGCAGATAGTTATGGATAATACTAGTATCTACTTCAATCTCAAGTACTAAGATTGATTTAACTGACTATTTATACCAACAGTTTGATTCATATATACTGCTGTTAAAAGCATGAACATAGGGGCATAGTGTTTAAGTACATAGGTACATGGCTTTGGAGCCAGACAAATGTGGGTGCAAATCTCATCACCATGAATCAATAGCTGCGTGATGCTGCGTGTGTCACCGATTTTGAGACTAACGCTCACTGTGATTGAAAGTCAGATAGACTGTGCTGGGTATTGTGGCTGGCACATAGTAAGTGCTTAAAAAGTAGTAGCTAGTGTTCTTTGCTTGACATATACAGGATTAGTTCTGGTTAAAGAAAATAATTTCCAGCTGTGAAATGTGATGGGCTATTAAACATCAAAGTTTCATAGGCAAATATGTTTCAAGCACATGTCAAACATAACACTAGCAAGAAAACTAATAAGTTGCTAAAAAAAAGTCTGCCTGTTCAGAGGGGGTATAAAAACTGATGTGTAATATAGCTTGTGTGTGTGTATGTGTGTGTTTAAAAAGATTGCGGTTTCATTTCACAAGGTCATTAAAACATCATATCCCTATGATTTGTTACAAGGAAATGTGCGCAGGTGGTCCAGGTGCACAAACTACCAGTCAGAGACAAAAACATCCCATCCAAGAAACAAATGAGAATGCATCTGAGTCTGAAATTAGAATAACAAAGTTCCTCCCCAAGAGTGGTGCTTATTAGATCAAATTAACATGGAAAAATGAAACAGTGTCAACAGGGACAGAAACCAGAGTGACAGCAACATTTAAAAATTTTTTTGTGACCATGATTTGATGTATTACTTGAAACTTATGTATAAAATTTTGAATATAAGGAATCCTATTATATATATGTTTTTATTGAAAATTACTTTTAACAGACTTTTTTTCTTTTTTAGAGTTATAAATTACATTTTAAATTAATTTAAGTATGCACACAGTAAAATATATACATTTTGAGCATGACAGTTTGGTGAATTTTGACAAATGTCTACACCTATATCACCACCAGACTGATGAAGAGGTAGGAGATTTCCACCACTCCCAAAACTTTCCTCAGGCTGCTTTGCAGTCAGTTCTCCTCATTGACTGCCCCAGGCAATCAGTGATCTGATTTCTACCACTGAAATATTAGTGATTATTATTAGTGAATCATACTAAATATGAGTGAATATTAGTTTTGCCTGGTGTAGGACATTATATAAATCGAATCGTACACTATGTACTCTTTGTGTCTGGCTTTTTTTCACTGAGTGCATACCTTTGAGATTCAGTCACGTTGTTGCACTATGGTGGCCATAAAAATGTGCTGCTTAGAACTCTTGCTTCAGGGGACAAAACTGACCAAGAGCCCCGGCTGTTGTGCGCTGAGCCCACCACTGTGGTCATGGCTGAGTCCCTACTTCCCTCAGCCTGCTCCCAGCTAAGACTACACATGGCAGGGATGCTAGGGCAGGCCCTATCCTGTGAGAAGCAGGACTTCCTGACTAGCAGCTTTGGCTCAAAGACAACCTATTGGCCTGGCCAAAATCTTCTTAGAACTCTGGTGCCGTCTGAGATGATTCTTACCCAAAGCTTTTTCTTTTCTTCTCTCCTTCACAGGAGCCATCTGCTGACGCTGGCTTCCTCCTCTTATCCCTCCCATTTTTCTCTGAAGGTGTTTTCCCCTATGTCTCTCATCATGTTTCCTTCCATCTTGTTGTTTGCTTCTTGGAGAATCTGAACTAAGTCATTTGCTATTTAGTAGTTCATTCCTTTCTTTGCTGATTATTATTCCATTTTTAGAATTTGTCATAACTGTTTATCCTTTCTTCTCTTAATTGAATACCTGGGATGTTTCCTATTTTTGAGTACTATAAATAAAATTGCTATGAATATTTATATAAAAGTTTATGTGTTTTCACTTATCTTGGATAAATACCTAGGAGTATGTTGCTGGGTCAAATGATAAGTGTACGTTTCACTTTAAAAGACATTGAGACAGTCCGTTTCACTTTAAAAGACATTGAGAATCCGCCTGCCGATGCAGGGGACATGGGTTCGTGTCCCGGTCTGGGAAGATCCCACATGCCGCGGAGCGGCTGGGCCCGTGAGCCATGGCCGCTGAGCCTGCGCATCCGGAGCCTATGCTCCACAACGGGAGAGGCCACAACGGTGCGAGGCCCGTGTACAGCCAAAAAAACAAGAAAAAAGAAAAGACATTGTCAAAAGGCTTTCCAAAGTTTATACCCTCCTGCATTCGCACAAGCAGTGTATAAGAGGTCTTTTTGCTTCACATCCTCACCAATACTTGGTGTCAGTCCTTTTAATTTTAGCTGCTTTAGTGAGTGCATATTGATATTTCATTGTCATTTTAATTTGCATTTCCCTGATGACTAAGGATTCTGAGAATCTTTTCAACTGCCTTTGGCCATACATATATTTACTTTTTGGAAAAATATGTGTTCAACTCTTTGACTACTTTTATTGGACAGTTTATTATCTTATTGTAGAGTTGTAAGAGTGCTTTGTATGTTCTGAATACAAATCCTTTGTCAGTATATTTATTGGAATGTTTTCTTCCAGTTCTTGGCTTACATTTTCACTTTCTTACTGATGTCTTATGAGAAACAGCTGTTTTATTTTTGATAAACTACAATGCATCAGCTTCTATTTTTGTTTTAACAGTTAGTGGCTTTTTTTGTTGGTCTTCTCTAAAAAATCCTTGCCTACCACAAGGTTCGCACCTTTTATGGAAGTTATATATATCAGTTTTTATGTTTAGTCCTATGACTCATTTTTGTTATTTTTTCCTCTGTAGTGGGTGGTTGAGGGTTGAGGTTAATATTTTTTCATATGGATATACAGTTGTGCCATCACTACTTGTTAAAATGATAATCCTTTCTCCATTAATTTATCTTGATATGATTGTCAAGACTCAGTTGACTCTATATACATGGGTCTATTTCTGGACTTCTTATTCTATTCCATTGATCTATATGTCTATCTTTATTCTAATACCATGGGTTTTATTACTATAGCTTTAAAGTAAGTCTAAAATAAGATAGTAACATTCCTCATCTTTGTTCTGCTTTTTTCCAAAGTTATCTTGTATTTTCTAGGTTCTTTCATTTTCATATGAATTTTAGAATCATCTTGTCTATTTACACAGAGAAGACTGCTGGGATTTTTTGTTTTTTGTTTTTTTTTAAAGTATGGTTTAATAGTTGACTAAGTGTTCAATAAATGATGACAATTGCCACTAGTTTTTTTTTTGCTGTACGCGGGCCTCTCACTGTTGTGGCCTCTTCCGTTGCAGAGCACAGGCTCCAGACGCGCAGGCTCAGCGGCCATGGCTCACGGGCCCAGCCGCTCCGCGGCATGTGGGATCCTCCCGGACCGGGGCGCGAACCCGTGTCCCCTGCATCGGTAGGCGGACTCTCAACCACTGCGCCACCAGGGAAGGCCACTGCTGGGATTTTGATCGGGATTGTGTTGATCAATTAAGGGAGCATTGACATCTTAATAATATTGAGTTTTTGGATCATGTACTGCCTGTTTTCCAATGTCTATAAGGACACGTTTCATGTATTTCGGAAGGGCTAGTGCGGGACCAGTCATTCCATCATGGCTGAAGGCGAATTCTAATTGTATACAGAATTCCATAGGCTATCACTAGTGATTTTTCTCTACCTGCAAACAAAGTTTTCCCAGCCTCGGTTTTGTTTTGTTCTGTTTTTTTAAATTGAAGCATAGTTGATTTAAAATGTTGTGTTAGATTTAGGTGTACAAAAAAGTGATTCAGTTTATATATGTGTGTGTGTGTGTGTGTGTGTGTGTGTGTGTGTGTGTGTGTGTATACACATACACATGTATATCTGTTGTCAGATTCTTTTCTATTGCAGGTTATTACAAGATATTGAATATAGTTCCCTGTGCTGTTCAGTAGGTCCTTGTTGTTTATCTATTTTATGTATAGTAGTGTGTATCTATTAATCCCAAATTTGTAATTTATCCCTCCCCTCCTTTCCTGTTTGGTAATCATAAGTTTTTTTTCTATGTCTGTGGGTCTATTTCTGTTTTAATGTAAATTGATACAGCCACTACAGAGAACAGTATGGAGGTTCCTTAAAAAACTAAAAATAGAGTTACGGTATGATCCAGCAATCCCATTCCTGGGCATATATCGAGAAAAGACAAAAACTAATTTGAATAGATACATGCACCCCAGTTTCAGTTTTGATACTTTTGTCCCCCTTCTCTTTGATGTAGGGAGTAAAAAAAACGCTACAAAAATCTAATCAACATAGGCAGCCGAAGTTCATCAGTAAAGAGGCAAGCAAGGTAAATGAGAGAGAAAAATTTGTAAGACCAAAGTTTGAGTCCTGGCTTCACTTCAACTGGTATTGTCTTGGGCAAGCTACTTAATTTCTTCCAATTTTAAGTTTCTTATTAGAAAAATGGGTCTAATCCTACCTTGCTTTTTCGACAGGGATATTTTAAGTCCCTTGTAAAATAAGACATGAATATGAAAACACTCTCTAAACTCTAAGGCAGCAAACACAACTAAGAATTAATCCTACCTTGCTTTTTCGACAGGGATATTTTAAGTCCCTTGTAAAATAAGACATGAATATGAAAACACTCTCTAAACTCTAAGGCAGCAAACACAACTAAGAATTAATTTTATTACTCTTTAGTAAAATAAAATTCTGTCCTGTCAGACCACTCTAGTTTTCTCCCCACCTCTCCAATTACTTGGATATTTGTCTCAGAATTCTTTTATGCCTCCTCTTTTCTGTTATTTTGTAGTTTGCAGGAAGAGAGGGAGGTCTCTGAGCACTCATCTGGAAAGAAACAGTCTCCAAAGCATTTACCTGTGGGAAAATGTCCTCCTCTCTCTGGGATTATGCCTGAGAAATAATACATTTTGGGTTTTCAGCCAATCAAGATAGCAACAGCAAAAAAACCTATTTACCTTCACTTAGAGAGGAAAATGATGATTTCAACTTTATAAGATTTCCTTATTTAAAAATATTTTTGCACATTTTAACAAAGTTTAAAATGAAACTTTTAAAAGATTATTGCTTATAGGGAAGTGTCATGACTGAATCTATTGATGGCAGAAATTGCTGTGGCTTTGGTATCCTGTCATCTCCTGGAGACTCAAGCCCCTCGACTTTTCTGAAATGCTCACACATGAGATACAGCGCTAACCTTGTCTCAGTATATCACAGGAAATAGAACCTATGTATGCTCGCTTTTCTTGATTAGTTCTGTATATTCTAAAGCTTGGAAGCCAGAATCTAGTCCTATCTTTCCTTCTAGTCCTATCTCCTCCTCTTATTTAGCTGTGTGACTTCAGGAAGTTATTCAAACTCTCTAGGCCTCAGTTTCCTCATCTGTGAAATGGGTTAACATGAGTACCAATACACAGAACTGATGTAGGATTGAGTGAATTAACAATATAAAGCACTTAGTATAGTGCCTTGTGTGTGGTAAGCATACAAGGATTCAATAAGTGTTCAAAAAGCATTATCATCAAAAAATGCTCCCTTGGTCTTGTGCTATTCTTTTAGTGTACGTGATATAAAATTTACTGTTGAACTAAATATATTGGCAGGAGCTATTCTAGTTTTTGAGGATATGAATTGTGTCGGCAGGAATCTTGACATTTCCCAGTCAGTTATGTTCCATAGCAGGGAACTCTTGGAACTCTCCATCAACAAACTTGCAAAGATCATTTGTTTGGGGGAATATCTAAGCTTATGCAATTTACGACTTGTAACCTAGATTTTAGAGTTGCAAGTCCCTCCTTTGATTTTAGGCAATCCAAGTGCTTCATAGGTGGAAGATGCGAACACCTGTGCCTTTTTGGACCTGTCTTTTTCATCATGGCCTTTGATGGGGGTTTGTGAAACGAAAGGGCTAGGATCCTTCCCTCTCAACAGTGCCATCTGGAGCATCTACAGAGATCT
This sequence comes from Stenella coeruleoalba, assembly GCF_951394435.1. Lineage (NCBI taxonomy): Eukaryota > Metazoa > Chordata > Mammalia > Artiodactyla > Delphinidae > Stenella > Stenella coeruleoalba. The sequence continues at coordinate 121,372,947 of NC_137148.1, read as the reverse complement.
CCTAGCACCTTATAAATATCTCCAGTGAGTGATATTTCCCTCTTTCCTTGTAATTGCTTGTTAATTACTAAGTCTGGCTACCCTGTTAGTTTGAATTCTTTGTGGAAAGGGTCATTTGAGCCCTTAGCACCTAGCACAGTTCCTGGCATGTAATAGGTATTTAGTAAATGTTAAAATAACTTTAAATCAATTCCTGGTTTTACATTTCAGTCTTCTTCTTTGTCCCTTTATGTTGGCTGGCCATTTAAATAAGTGGTTAAAAGAGAAAAAAAAAATAGAAGGTAGTAATCAATCCCATTCTTTGTTGAAAACCACAGTCCTTCAGTGTTTTGTGCATGTCTACACTGCCCCAGGGAGAGAGTTGGGATTCTTGCAGACCTAAGGAGAAGGAACTTAATGTCATTATCTCAACAATGCATATCTAACTATGACTCTGACTTTCATGAAAACTTCTGCTCTTGACCCTTTCTAAATATATTCTCCATATAACAGCCAGAGAATTGTTTTGAAAATGCAAGTCTGATTATATTATACATCTTCTCTGCTTAAAACTCTTTAATGGCTTCCCATTGGACTTGGAGTCAAGTCCACAACACCATAGCCTCCCAGACTCTTCTGCTTTAGCCCTTACTGACCTTGCAGTTGACCTTGAAGCCATTCTCCCTCTGATTCTCTGTGCTCCGGTTGCTCCTAACTTTCTTACAGGTCCTCAAGCAAGCTCTCCAGATTTGAATGCTTAGTACATACTTTTTCCTCTGCTGGTCCTCTCTTCCCCACTGGTTTTCACATGCTTGCTCTTTCTTCTTTTGGGTCCTACCTGAGAACTATTCTAGAGGAGAAGCTCTGCTTTAATTGACATCTCAGCACAATGTTTATATGCTTCTTAGCATTCACCACTATTTGTTTCTTTGGTTGGTTTTTTTGCCTTTTTCTTGTCTTTAAAATTTTTATTAATTTCCTCCATCAAGGATTTTTAACATCTATTGTCAATTTTTCTTAGGAATTTTATATATTTTTCTTGTCCTTGAATGTGGTAACTTTTAAGTTTTCATTATGCAACAATATCAATCATGCTAATCTTGTTCGATTTTTCCTCTCCTCTTTCTTTCTGGATTATTTGAAAGAAAACCCCAGTCATTTTTTTATTTCACCTAAAAGTATTCCTGTCTAGATAATACGGATTTTTTTTTAATTTTCTTTTATTTATTTATTTTACACAGCACGTTCTTATTTGTTGTCTATTTTATGCATATTAGTGTATATATGTCAATCCCAATCTCCCAGTTCATCCCAACCCCCACCCCCGTTATCCCCCCTTGGTGTCCATATGTTTGTTCCCTACATCTGTGTCTCTATTTCTGCCTTGCAAACCGGTTCATCTGTACCATCGCTCTAGATTCCACATATATGCGTTAATCTATGATACTTGTTTTTCTCTTTCTGACTTACTTCACTCTGTATGACAGTCTCTAGGTCCATCCATGTCTCTATAAATGACCCAATTTCGTTTCTTTTTATAGTTGAGTGATATTCCATTGTATATATGTACCACATCTTCTTTATCCATTCATCTCTCGATGGGCATTTAGGTTGCTTCAATGACCTGGCTATTGTAAATAGTGCTGCAGTGAACATTGGGGTGCATGTGTCTTTTTGAATTATGGTTTTCTCTGGGTATATGCCCAGGGGTGGGATTGCTGGGTCATATGGTAATTCTATTTTTAAGTTTTTAAGGAACCTCCATACTGTTCTCCATAGTGGCTGTATCAATTTACATTCCCACCAGCAGTGCAAAAGGTTTCCCTTTTCTTCACATCCTCTCCAGCATTTGTTGTTTATAGATTTTCTGATGATGCCCATTCTAACTGGTGTGAGGTGATACCTCATTGTGGTTTTGATTTGCGTTTCTCTAATAATTAGTGATGTTGAGCAGCTTTTCATATGCCTCTTGGCCATCTGTATGTCTTCTTTGGAGAAATTTCTATAGAGGGCTTCTGCCCATTTCATGATTGGCTTGTTGGTTTTTTTTTAATATTGAGCTGCATTAGCTGTTTATATATTTTGGAGATTAATCCTTTGTCTGTTGATTTGTTTGCAAATATTTTCTCCCATTCTGAGGGTTTTCTTGTTTATAGTTTCCTTTGCTGTGCAAAAGCTTTTAAGTTTCATTAGGTCCCATATGTTTATTTTTGTTTTTATTTCCATTACTCTAGGTGGTGGGTCAAAAAAGATATTGCTGTGATTTATGTCAAAGAGTGTTGTTCCTATGGTTTCCTTTAAGAGTTTTATAGTGTCCGGTCTTATATTTAGGTCTTTAATCCATTTTGAGTTTATTTTTGTGTATGGTGTTAGAGAGTATTCTAATTTCATTCTTTTGCATGTAGCTGTCCAGTTTTCCCAGCACCACTTATCAAAGAGACTGTCTTTTCTCCATTGTAAATCCCTGCCTCTTTTGTCATAAATTAGTTGACCAAAAGTACGTGGGTTTATCTCTGGGCTTTCTATCCTGTTCCATTGATCTATATTTCTGTTTTTGTGCCAGTACCATATTGTGTTCATTCCTGTAGCTTTGTAGTATAATCTGAAGTCAGGGAGTCTGATTCCTCCAGCTCCGTTTTTTTCCTTCAAGATTGCTTTTGCTATTTGGGGTCTTTTGTGTTTTAATACAAACTTTAAGACTTTTTGTTCTAGTTCTGTAAAAAATGCCACTGGTAATTTGATAAGGATTGCATTGAATCTGTAGATTCCTTTGGGTAGTATAGGCATTTTCACAATATTGATTCTTCCAATCCAAGAACATGGTATATCTCTCCATCTGTTTGTGTCATCTTTGATTTCTTTGATCAGTGTCTTATTGTTTTCTAAGTACAGGTCTTTTACCTCCTTAGGTAGGTTTATTCCTAGGTATTTTATTCTTTTTGCTGCAATGGTGAATGGGATTGTTTCATTAATTTTTCTTTCTGATCTTTTTTTGTTAGTGTATAGGAACGCAAGAGATTTCTGTGCAGTAATTTTGTATCCTGCAACTTTACCAAATTCATTGATTAGCTCTAGTAGTTTTCTGGTGGCATCTTTAGGATTACCTGTGTATAGCATCATGTCATCTGCAAACAATGACAGTTGTACTTCTTCTTTTCTGATTTGTATTCCTTTTATTTTCTTCTCTGATTGCCATGGCTCGGACTTCCAAAACTATTTTGAATAACAGTGGCAAGAGTGGGCATCCTTGTCTTGTTCCTGATCTTAAAGGAAATGGTTTCAGTTTTTCACCATTGAGAATGATGTTTGCTGTGGGTTTGTCATATATGGTCTTTATTATGTTGAGGTAGGTTCCCTCTGGCCACTTTCTGGAGAATTTTTATCATAAATGCGTGTTGAATTTTGTCAAAAGCTTTTTCTTCATCTATTGAAATGATTATATAGTTTTAATTCTTCAGTTTGTTAATATGGTGTATCACATTGATTGATTTGAGTATGTTGAAGAATCCGTGCATCCCTGGGATAAATCCCATTTGATCATGGTGTATGATCCTTTTAATGTGTTGTTGCATTCTGTTTGCTAGTATTTTGTTGAGGATTTTTGCATCTATATTCATGAGTGATATTGGTCTGTAATTTTCTTTTTTTGTAGTGTCTTTGTCTGGTTTTGGTATTAGGGTGATGGTGGCCTCATAGAATGAGTTTGGGTGTGTTCCTTCCTCTGCAATTTTTTGGAAGAATTTGAGAAGGATGGCTGTTAGCTCTTCCCTAAATGTTTGATAGAATTCACCTGTGATGCCATCTGGTCCTGGACTTTAGTTTGTTGGAAGATTTTTAATCACAGTCTCAATTTCAGTGCTTGTGATTGGTCTGTTCATATTTTCTATTTCTTCCGATTCAGTCTTGGCAGGTTGTGCATTTCTAAGAATTTGTCCATTTCTTCCAGGTTGTCCATTTTATTGGCACAGAGTTGCTTGTAGTAGTCTCTCATGATGTTTTGTTTTTCTGCAGTGTCTGTTGTAACTTCTCCTTTTAATTTCTAATTGTATTGATTTGAGTCCTCTCCCTCTTTTTCTTGATGAATCTGGCTAAAGATTTATCAATTTTGTTTATCTTCTCAAAGAACCAGCTTTTATGCTACTGTTTTCTTTGTTTCTATTTTATTTATTTCTGCTCTGATCTTTATGATTTATTTCCTTCTACTAACTTTGGGTTTTGTTTGTTCTTGTTTCTCTAGTTCCTTTAAGTGTAAAGTTAGGTTATTTTTTTGAGGTGTTTCTTGTTTCTTCAGGTAGGATTGTATTGCTACAAAATTCCCTCTTAGAACTGCATTTGCTGCATCCCATAGGTTTTGGGTCGTCGTGTCTCCATTGTCATTTGTTTCTTGGTATTTTTTGATTTCCTCTTTAATTTCTTCAGTGATCACTTCGTTATTACATAGTGTATTGTTTAGCCTCCATGTGTTTCTGTTTTTTACAGATCTTTTCCTGTAATTGACATCTAGTCTCATAGCGTTGTGGGTGGAAAAGATACTTGATACAATTTCAATTTTCTTAAATTTACCAAGGCTTGATTTGTGACCCAAGATATGATCTATCCTGGAGAATGTTCCATGAGCACTTGAGAAAAATGTGTATTCTGTTGTTTTTGAATGGAATGTCCTATAAATATCAATTATGTCCATCTTGTTTAATGTACCATTTAAAGCTTGTGTTTCCTTATTGATTTGCATTTTGGATGATCTGTCCATTGGTGAAAGTGGGGTGTTAAAGTCGCCTTCTATGAATGTGTTACTTTCGATTTCCCCTTTTATGGCTGTTAGTATTTGTCTTATGTATTGAGGTGCTCCTATGTTGGGTGCATAAATATTTACAATTGTTATATCTTCTTCTTGGATCGATCCCTTGATCATTATGTAGTGTCCTTCTTTGTCTCTTCTAATAGTCTTTATTTTTAAGTCTATTTTGTCTGACATGAGAATTGCTACTCCAGCTTTCTTTTGGTTTCCATTTGCATGGAATATCTTTTTCCATCCCCTCACTTTCAGTCTGTATGTGTCTCTACGTCTGAAGTGGGTCTCTTGTAGACAGCGTATATATGGGTCTTGTCTTTTGGTGTGAGCATTTAATCCATTTACATTTAAGGTAATTATCGATATGTATGTTCCTATTCCCATTTTCTTAATTGTTTTGGGTTTGTTATTATAGGTCTTTTCCTTCTCTTGTGTTTCTTGTGTAGAGAAGTTCCTTTAGCATTTGTTGTAAAGCTGGTTTGGTGGTGCTGAATTCTCTCAGTTTTGCTTGTCTGTAAAGGTTTTAATTTCTCCATCAGATCTGAATGAGATCCTTGCTCGGTAGAGTAATCTTGGTTGTAGGTTTTTCTCCTTCGTCACTTTAAATATGTCCTGCCAGTCCCTTCTGGCTTGCAGAGTTTCTGCTGAAAGATCAGCTGTTAACCTTATGGGGATTCCCTTGTGTGTTATTTGTTGTTTTTCCCTTGCTGCTTTTAATACGTTTTCTTTGTATTTACTTTTTGACAGTTTGATTAATATGTCTTGGCATGTTTCTCCTTGGATTTATTCTGCATGGGACTCTGTGCTTCCTGGACGTGATTAACTATTTCCTTTCCCATATTAGGGAAGTTTTCAACTATAATCTCTTCAAATATTTTCTCAGTCCCTTTCTTTTTCTCTTCTTCTGGAACCCCTATAATTCGAATGTTGGTGCGTTTAATGTTGTCCCAGAAGTCTCTGAGACTGTCCTCAGTTCTTTTCATTCCTTTTTCTTTATTCTGCTCTGCAGTAGTTATTTCCACTATTTTATCTTCCAGGTCACTTATCCCTTCTTCTGCCTCAGTTATTCTGCTATTGATCCCATCTAGAGTATTTTAAATTTCATTTATTGTGTTGTTCATCGTTGCTTGTTTCATCTTTAGTTCTTCTAGGTCCTTGTTAAGTGTTTTTTGCATTTTCTCTCTTCTATTTCCAAGATTTTGGATCATCTTTAACATCATTATTCTGAATTCTTTTTCAGGTAGACTGCCTATTTCCTCATCATTTGTTAGGTCTGGTGGGTTTTTATCTTGCTCCTTCATCTGCTGTGTGTTTTTCTGTTTTCTCATTTTGTTTATCTTACTGTGTTTGGGGTCTCCTTTTTGCAGGCTGCAGGTTCGTAGTTTCCATTGTTTTTGGTGTCTGTCCCCAGTGGCTAAAGTTGGTTCAGTGGGTTGTGTAGGCTTCCTGGTGGAGGGGACTAGTGCCTGTGTTCTGGTGGATGAGGCTGGATCTTGTGTTTCTGGTGGGTAGGTCCATGTCTGGTGGTGTGTTTTCGGGTGTCTGTGGACTTATTATGATTTTAGGCAGCCTCTCTGCTAATTGGTGGGGTTGTGTTCCTGTCTTGCTAGTTGTTTGGCATAGGGTGTCCAGCACTGTAGCTTGCTGCTCGTTCAGTGAAGCTGGGTGTTGGTGTTGAGATTGATATCTCTCAGAGATTTTCACCGTTTGATATTATGTGGAGCTGGGAGGTGTCTTGTGGACCAGTGTCCTGAAGTTGGCTCTCCCACCTCAGAGGCACAGCCCTGCGTCTGGCTGTAGCACCAAGAGCCTTTCATCCACACGGCTCAGAATAAAAGGGAGAACAAGTAGAAAGAAAGAAAGAAACAGGATAAAAGAAAAGAAAATAAAGTAAGGTAAAATAAAGTTATTAAAATAAAAAAATAATTATTAAGAAAAAAATTTTTTTTAAACCCCCCAAAAAAACGGACAGATAGAACCCTAGGACAAATGGTGAAAGCAAAGTTATACAGACAAAATCTCACACAGAAGCATACACATACACACTCACAAAAAGAGGAAAAGGTGGAAAAATAATAAATCTTGCTCTCAAAGTCCACCGCCTCAATTTGGGATGATTCATTGTGTATTCAGGTATTCCACAGATGCAGGTACATCAAGTTGACTGTGGAGATTTAATCCGCTGCTCCTGAAGCTGCTGGGAGAGATTTCCCTTTCTCTTCTTTGTTCGCACAGCTCCCTGGGTTCAGCTTTGGATTTGGCCCCGCCTCTGCATGTAGGTCGCCTGAGGGCGTCTGTTCTTCGCTCAGACAGTACAGGGTTAAAGGAGCCGCTGATTCGGGGGCTCTGGCTCACTCAGGCCGGGGGGAGGGAGGGGCACGGAGTGCGGGGTGAGCCCGCAGCGGCAGAGGCCAGAGTGATGTTGCACCAGCCTGAGGCGCGCCGTGCGTTCTCCCAGGGAAGCTGTCCCTGGATCCCGTGACCCTGGCAGTGGTGGGCTGCACCGGCTCCCCGGAAGGGAGGTGTGGAGAGTGACCTGTGCTCGCACACAGGCTTCTTGGTGGCGGCAGCAGCAGCCTTAGCGTCTCATGCCCGTCTCTGCGGTCGAGACACTGCATCTTAAATCCAAGCCAGCATGTAACCAGAGTAAATGGAACAGAAGAATAAAATGTATTTTATTCATAATGAACTGAGACTGCACATAAAAGAATCTTTTAAATATCTGAATGGTTAAAAATGGATTATATTTCCCTTTGGGAAAAGGAGAAGTCAAAGGGATAGGGCTGGTGAACTGAGCTTATTAAATTGGTTTTTGGCTGTGATGAAAATGGTATTGACAAAAAGGCAGTGGTATATATTTCACATAGATTTGCAGGGGTAATGAACATAAAGTACTGCTCTTGTGAAAGTTGAGATGCTTTATATTCTGACACCTGGACTCTGGTGGCATGCTTATCATCCAGAGTGGAGCTCAGCTTTGAGACCAAAGTAATTTCATGAATAAACACCTTTAATCATTGGTGGGGCTGGTTTCCAACATGAGACGATTCTACTACATTACTGGAGAAAAGATTCAGAAAGTGCACGGGTGGATACCAGTTGCTTCAGTTGACATGATTAGGGAAACTCCAGTCTTTTTAGTCAGTACCATGGAATCCTTGAGCACTGTGATGGAATTCATGGCATATGAGAGTGTGCCATTAACCTTGTTCTCAGAAACCCTCCTTTTCAAGAGCTTGCTGTAGAATACATGCAACACTAGATGGTGAGTCATGTTATCATTCTTTTTTTTTTTAATTTTTATTTATTTATTTATTATTTTTGGCTGCGTTGGGTCCTCGTTTCTGTGCGAGGGCCCTCTCTAGCTGCAGCGAGTGGGGGCCACTCTTCATCGCAGTGCGCAGGTCTCTCACTGTTGTGGCCTCTCTTGTTGCGGAGCACAGGCTCCAGACACGCAGGCTCAGCAGTTGTGGCTCACGGGTCCAGTTGCTCCACGGCGTGTGGGATCCTCCCAGACCAGGGCTCGAACCCGTGTCCCCTGCATTGGCAGGCAGATTCCCAACCACTGCGCCACCAGGGAAGCCCCCATCTTATCATTCTTTATGTATCCCATTTGATTTAGACAACTTAGATTGTATGGAATTTCTGCCTTCATTAGCAAAATAAAATAGACACTGAAAATTTTAGCAAAGAAAGGCAACTTTGTGTGTGGAAGGTGGTGGCTGGGATGGACAGTTAAGGCTCAGCTTCTGAAATTTTTTTCCCCCCCCCCCGGTATGTGGGCCTCTCACTGTTGTGGCCTCTCCCGTTGTGGAGCACAGGCTCCGGACGCGCAGGTTCAGCGGCCATGGCTCATGGGCCGAGCCGCTCCACAGCATGTGGGATCTTCCCGGACCGGGGCACGAACCCGTGTCCCCTGCATTGGCAGGTGAACTCTCAACCACTGTGCCACCAGGGAAGCCCTCAGCTTCTGAAATTTGCATGCCTTTGCTGTATCTTCCTTAAAATGAGTGGCATCACCGTGTTGGCCTTTTGGAAAGGTGGATACTCCTATAATACTTTAGCATAACATCAAAAAATAATCCTTCCCCCCCCTCAAAAAAAATAATAATCCTTCCCTTCCTTCCCAGGAGCCCAGTCGAGACTTGACTGTAACTCTAAATAATATTTACTAAACATTTGGGGATAGTATGAATACACACTGCCTCAGTTTCTTAGAAAGTTTCTTTCTTTGTTATTCCATCTGTAAGGTGGAATAACAAAAATTCCTACCCCAAATGGTTGCTGAGAGTCCCCAGTTTTTAAAACAGTATCTGGCATCTAATAGGCTTTTGGCAAATGTTAGTTGCTATTATTATTATTACAATGAGATCTATGGAACTAGAATTTTGATAATCTGTGTGTCCGTCAGGATCTAAGTAGGAACACGGAAATCACTTCTACTATTTATAAGAGAAAGCAGGCACTGGATACCCAGGTGAGGTGTTTACTGAGCATCAAACATGTCACAGTGAGGTACCCTAGAGATGAGTACCAGTGGGAAACTAGCACCATTCCTAGGCTAGTGGAACACAGGGAGTAGGTGGTGTTACTGGAGCCCCGGGGACGAGATCACCTGATAGAAGTGAACCTCGAAAGGTTTTTATGGAGTGACCTAATGTCACAGAAGAGATTTAGCCTGCTGGGGCTATTCAATGACCACAGAAAAAAGAATACCCTGGCCTCTATCTTCTCTCCACCCTCTAGTCTCTCACTAACCCCTCTATTGTTCAACTCAGTCAGAAGTCAAATAACTTGGTATCCTGGCAAACAAAACTTTCAGAGGTCAACTGTCCTCCACCCTGCATTACAGAAAGGATCAGGGTAAGGGTAAGAAAAGAGTTTAAGGACAAACAGGCCTGGGAAAAGCACAAGCTGACTTAAAAGCTAAGTTTGTTTTTGGAGTTCACAGGCTACCCTGAATCACCAGCTTCCTAGCTGCTGGACTTCTTCCATCATAGGACCATTTTAAAACCCACCACTCAGGGGCACCCTTTTCTGCATCTTGGTAATGTCTTATCTAACTTTTATGCTCAGTGTGTTCTGGAAAAAATATTGCTAAAATGCACTGATACCCTTAAAGACCATTGTCAGGACCCAATGGGATGATGTATAGGAAAGCAAGCTTTAAACTGGACAAACACAAGGAATTGCCCTGAGTCCACAGTGGATCCCCAGTTATCTACTAATGAACCCTGACATTGTGTCTATTATACCCTTACTTTTAAACCACTGGTCTTCCAACTAGAAACCATTTCCTTCTACCACTGTGAGCCATAAAATGGATTCCAAAAGGGCAAGAAATATCTTGGTGGAATTTGATTTCTTCTTAGATAAAATGATCTTTTAGAAATGTGATGATTAGTGAGATCAAGACTATATTCTTCAAAGTTAGATGGAATTGTGGTAAATGAGGGGGAAAGGACTAAATGAGACATCATTTACATGCATACACATTTTCAGTGAGGGAGCAAACTTTGTTGGTAATTTTGCTAGAAGCTCTTCTTTTATATAAAATGGCCTTAGGAACTGACATAAATGGGGTTCATCCAAACAAGCTGGGAAACATGATGTTTTTAAGCTCTATTTCCCTAGTAGAAATACATCTTGCTCCAATGAGTAGCCCTAACTCTCAGATCTAGGTGTAAGCTCCAATAAATACAGAATGTTTTCTGAAAACTGCAGGCAGTGATATGATTATAGGAATTGTTCTTGTATTTTTATTTTCACCCTGTTTCTAATCTGTCTAATAAACCTTTTAAATTATGGACATGTGGACCCAGTGGGAGAAGGGGAGAGTGGGACGAATTGGGAGATTAGGTTTGACATAAATACACCACCATGTGTAAAATGGATAGCTAGTGGGAACCTGCTGTATAACACAGGGAGCTCAGCTCGTTGCTCTGTGATGACCTAGATGGGTGGGATGTGGGGATGGGAGGGAGGTCCAGGAGGGAGGGGATATATTATACATATAGCTGATCCACTTCATTGTACGGCAGAAACTAACACAACATTGTAAAGCAATTTTACTCCAATTAAAAAAAGAGAGAGAGAAAATAAATAAATAAATAAATTCTGCATCAGGTTTCTATTCCTTGCACATTGGGAGTGGAGGGAAGAGAGAGACTTTAGTGATATGATGTATGTTTGGGGGGATTGACACAGTGGTGTGCTGGTACATGTTTAACAATTGGGTCTCCAAGAATAGTTCCAACATGAATGTTGGTTGATGTTTTTCTTTATGTTAATGAGTAAGATCAAAGACAGGGACTTCCCTGGTGGCACAGTGGTTAAGATTCCGCCTGCCATGGGCTTCCCTGGTGGCGCAGTGGTTGAGAGTCCACCTGCTGATGCAGGGGACACGGGTTCGTGCCCCGGTCTGGGAAGATCCCACATGCCGCGGAGTGACTGGGCCCCTGAGCCATGGCTGCTGAGCCTGCACGTCTGGAGCTTGTGCTTCACAACAGGAGAGGCCACAACAGTAATAGGCCCGTGTACCGCAAAAAAAAAAATCCACCTCCCAATGCGGGGGACACAAGTTCTAGCCCTGGTCCACAACTACTGAGCCTGTGCTCTAGAGCCCATGAGCTGCAACTACTGAGCCCCCACGTGCCTCAACTACTAAAGCCTGCGCACCTAGAGCCCGTGCTCCATAACAAGAGAAGTCACCACAAGAGAAACCACCGCAATGAGAAACCCGCACACCACAAAGAAGAGTAGTCCCCGCTTGTTGCAACTAGAGAAAGCCCACACACAGCAACAAAGACCCAGTGCAGCTGAAAATAAATAAATTAATTAATTTTTAAAAAAGATAACAAAGACATGCGTCAGAATGTCACTAGTTTGTCAACAACGTGAGCAACTTCTTTGATGGTTCAGATAATAATTTTGAATACTGGAAGGATATTTCCTTTTTGTGCTATTGATAATGTCATAGTTACAGCAAAATTTTAAATGTAATACACATTACTAACATTTTCTCCACTTGGTTAGTCTGGACAGTGAAAAACAAAACAAAGAAAACAATAACCAGTCCCTGATATGTAGTGTTTTCTGGTTCCTGTGGTGCCAATACTTTTACCATGTCCAATTTCAAGCTACACATGTGACATCACTGAATGTGGAGCTGGGAGAAGAAATATAGTAGCACAACATTATGTAGTGCTTCCACCAGATACACACAAGAGAGGTAAATTACCTCAAGAGCACGGATAATAGTAAATATAGTAAAATAATTAGGAAATTACGAGTTTTAACAGTTATTTTGAGGTATAATTGACATATAAAAGTTGTATATATTTAAGACGTATGACTTGATGTTTTGATATACATATACATTATGAAATGATCACCACAATCAAGCTAATTAACACATCCATGATTGCCATTTTCAGTGTCCTCCATGCCTTGTGTAGGTTCAGTCTAGCATTCCATGTAAAATGTGCCACCTTAACATTTTTCATGGACATGTAGGTTATTTCCAGAATTTCCATCTTGTCAATTATATTTGAAACTGCCACTTGGTGCATATGTGTGAGGATATGACATTTCCACAAAGAATGTCTAACTGGTATGATAGCTGCACAAAAAACAAAATAAAAAAGAACAAGCAGACTTCAGGACTTTCAGGTCAATTAGTCATGGAGAGAAAAAAGCTGAAGAAAGTGAAACTAACATGTTCCTAATTCTTCACTTTATATAAAAAGGAGTTGGAGTTTATTCTTCCTCTTTGGATACATCCATATGCATAAATAGAGATTTAAGAATGATTGTAGAGTATATTAATAAAAGGGAGGATTTAAAACACAGTTATAACCTTCTAAATTTATTTATCTTTCAAGATTAGAGAAAACAAATTATAAGTCATACAATAAAAATTACAATTAAAAAAACAATAGCTAGATACAATTTCAATTTTCTTAAATTTACCAAGGCTTGATTTGTGACCCAAGATATGATCTATCCTGGAGAATGTTCCATGAGCACTTGAGAAAAATGTGTATTCTGTTGTTTTTGGATGGAGTGTCCTATAAATATCAATTAAGTCCATCTTGTTTAATGTATCATTTAAAGCTTGTGTTTCCTTATTTATTTTCATTTTGGATGATCTGTCCATTGGTGAATGTGGGGTGTTAAAGTCCCGTAGTATGAATGTGTTACTGTCGATTTCCCCTTTTATGGCTGTTAGTATTTGCCTTATGTATTGAGGTGCTCCTATGTTGGGTGCATAAATATTCACAATTGTTATATCTTCTTCTTGGATCGATCCCTTGATCATTATGTAGTATCCTTCTTTGTCTCTTTTAATAGTCCTTATTTTAAAGTCTATTTTGTCTGATATGAGAATTGCTACTCCAGCTTTCTTTTGGTTTCCATTTGCATGGAATATCTTTTTCCATCCCCTTACTTTCAGTCTGTATGTGTCTCTAGGTCTGAAGTGGGTCTCTTGTAGACAGCATATATAAGGGTCTTGTTTTTGTATCCATTCAGCCAATCTGTGTCTTTTGGTGGGAGCATTTAGTCCATTTACATTTAAGGTAGTTATCGATATGTATGTTCCTATTCCCATTTTCTTAATTGTTTTGGGTTCGTTATTATAGGTCTTTTCCTTCTCTTGTGTTTCTTGTGTAGAGAAGTTCCTTTAGCATTTGTTGTAAAGCTGGTTTGGTGGTGCTGAACTCTCTCAGCTTTTGCTTGTCTGTAAAGGTTTTAATTTCTCCATCAAATCTGAATGAGATCCTTGCTGGGTAGAGTAGTCTTGGTTGCAGGTTTTTCTCCTTCATCACTTTCAGTATGTCCTGCCACTCCCTTCTGGCTTGTAGGGTTTCTGCTGAGAGATCAGCTGTTAACCTTATGGGGATTCCCTTATGTGTTATTTGTTGTTTTTCCCTTGCTGCTTTTAATATGCTTTCTTTGTATTTAATTTTTGACAGTTTGATTAATATGTGTCTTGGCGTATTTCTCCTTGTATTTATTCTGCATGGGACTCTCTGTGCTTCCTGGACGTGATTAACTATTTCCTTTCCCATATTAGGGAAGTTTTCAACTATAATCTCTTCAAATATTTTCTCAGTCCCTTTCTTTTTCTCTTCTTCTTCTGGAACCCCTATAATTCGAATGTTGGTGTGTTTAATGTTGTCCCAGAAGTCTCTGAGACTGTCCTCAGTTCTTTTCATTCTTTTTTCTTTATTCTGCTCTGCCGTAGTTATTTCCACTATTTTATCTTCCAGGTCACTTATCCGTTCTTCTGCCTCAGTTATGCTGCTATTGATCCCATCTAGAGTACTTTTAATTTCATTTATTGTGTTGTTCATCATTGCTTGTTTCATCTTTATTTCTTCTAGGTCTTTGTTAACTGTTTTTTGCATTTTGTCCATTCTATTTCCAAGATTTCGGATCATCCTTACTATCATTATTCTGAATTCTTTTTCAGGTAGACCGCCTATTTCCTCTTCATTCGTTAGGTCTGGTGCATTTTTATCTTGCTCCTTTATCTGCTGTGTGTTCTTCTGTCTTCTCATTTTGCTTATCTTACTGTGTTTGGGGTCTCCATTTTGCAGGCTGCAGGTTCATAGTTCCCGCTGTTTTTGATGTCTGTCTCCAGTGGCTAAGGTTGGTTCAGTGGGTTGTGTAGGCTTCCTGGTGGAGGAGACTAGTGCCTGTGTTCTGGTGGATGAGGCTGGATCTTGTCTCTCTAGTGAGCAGGTTCACGTCTGGTGGTGTGTTTGGGGTGTCTGTGGCCTTATTATGATTTTAGGCAGCCTCCCTGCTAATGGGTGGGGTTGTGTTCCTGTTTTGCTAGTTGTTTGGCATAGGTTGTCCAGCTCTGTGGCTTGCTGGCCATTGAGTGAAGCTGGGTGCTGGTGTTAAGATGGAGGTCTCTGGGAGATTTTCGCCGTTTGATATTATGTGGAGCTGGGAGGTCTCTTGTTGACCAGTATCCTGAAGTTGGCTCTCCTACCTCAGAGGCAGAGCCCTGACTCCTGGCTGGAGCACCAAGAGCCTTTCATCCACACGGCTCAGAATAAAAGGGAGAAAAAGTAGAGAGAATTAGTAGAAGTATGAGGAAAGAAAGAAGGAAAGGAGGGAAGGAAGGAAGAAAGAAAGAAAGAAAGAAAGAAAGAAGCAAAGAAGGAAAGAAAGGAGGGAGGGAGGGAGGGAGGAAGGAAGGAAGGAGGGAAAGAAGGAAAAAAGACAGAAAGAAAGAAGATACAGTAAAAATAAAATAAAGTATAATAAAGTTATTGAATTAAAAAATTCTTATTTAGAAAAAAAAAAAGGGATGGATAGAACCTTAGAACAAATGTTGGAAGCAAAGCTATACAGACAAAATCTTACACAGAAGCATACACATTCACAAAAAGAGGAAAAGGGAAAAAAATCATAGATCTTGCTCCCAAAGTCCACTTCCTTAATTTGGGATGATTTGTTGTCTATTCATGTATTCCACAGATGCAGGGTATATCAAGTTGATTGTGGAGCTTTAATCTGCTGCTTCTGAGGCTGCTGGGAGAATGATTGTAGAGTATATTAATAAAAGGGAGGATTTAAAACACAGTTATAACCTTCTAAATTTATTTATCTTTCAAGATTAGAGAAAACAAATTATAAGTCATACAATAAAAATTACAATTAAAAAAACTATAGCAAAATATAAAATTCAGAGTCAGATAAGATACAGGTAGTAAAGGATTACTGGAAAAGCAATAGGAGTAAATTACATAAATTTCCGTTATTAAAAATTAGAATCTCAGATACAAATAAAGAGCAAATTCACAATGTTAAGTTTTTAAGTGTCATAATAATATTATGTAGGACACTTGTCCTTAGTTTTGATTGACTAGAAATGATATAGCAACTTACTTTGAAATGATGCAGAAAAGAAATTAAAACTATATGGCAAAATCTTAATCACTGTTGAATCTATGTGGTAAATGTAAGTATAATGTATTATTCTTTATACTCTTCTGTATTTTTGAAAATTTTAAAAATACAAAGTTAGAAAAATAAAAAATAAATGTCCCTTCAAAACCCCTCTAACTCTTTCAGTTACTTTCTTGAAAATTTGCCACAGTCTTACTAATTTTGAAATTTGTAACGCTGTATTCCTAAAGTGAATAAATAACTCTTAAGTTGTCTCTAGTAGATGAAAAACAGATTTTGTTCTTTCCATTTTTTTGGAAAAATGGGAGTGAATGCTAATGGGTAGGGAGTTTCCTTTCTGGGGCGATGAAATATTCTACAGTCGATTGCGGTGGTGGCTGTACAACTGTGAATATACTAAAAAACCATTGAACAGTACACTTTAAAGGGGTGAATTGTAGGGTATGTAAATTGTATTTCAATAAAACTTATTTTAAAATAGTGGCTCCTTTAGGTTTAGCAAGCAACTAAACTAAACAAATTTTATAAGACTGCTTACATGAAAATGAAAGATTGAGTAAGGCAAAGAATGCACGGCTAGGCAGAGATACACAACATGTGTTTCAAGCCTATGAAAAGCAGAGGGGATTCAGTCCCAGCAGTGCTGCTTAGTAGAGCTGTGTTCTCAGCTGAGTAACTATTTTGGCATCTCCCTTTCCTTATCCATGACAAAGGTCTCATGGTCCTTGCCTATTTCAAATATCCCCTAACTATAAAATAATATAATTTAAAATGCTTTGGTCAACTGTACAGTACTATGTAGTGTACTCTAATTACTTATGGCCAGGGTAGTCAACCTGTCAGTTGGAAAAGAGACACTTTGAAATGGCCACCAGAAGAGCTCTAGGGTACTGAGTTCTTAATGGTCACCAGTTCCCCTACTTACTAAAAAATGGGGGCTAGCTCAGAGAATTTTTTCAGATTTATTTCTTTATGATATTACACTATACCCTGGTACTTCAACAAACCATTTGACCTTTCTCAGTTTTTAAACCATGAGACTAGCCAAGTAATGTGATGCTGTGACTTTTCGGGGGGTGAGAAGTGGGAGAGAAACAAGATGAATATTCTTCTGCATACCCAGTCACAGAGTCATGCCACCTACTATGGAAGTGAAAATACATCCTCTCTGCTGCCATTCCAAATGAGCCCACCTTCCAGCCTCTTTCCTGCCAATACCGCCTCATGGTAGCCTGCAATAGTCATTGTAATTTGGCTGGACAGAACAAAGGGGCTATTGTCTGAGAACAGATGCTGGAGAAGTTTTGCCAAATTGTGCATTCTCAGGTGAACAGGTTTTCACAAATGGAGCGTTAATCACAATTCTCTGACAGTATCAATTATGGAAGCAGACCAAGAATAAACCTGCAAATAAGAAGAGCCCTTTCCTCCTCTCTCATTAAGAATGCAAGCATACTGGAAATGCAAAGGAATACAAAATTGCTGGAGGATAGACATCTCCAGCAGAGAAAAAACTTCATTGTCTCTAATTTTCTTTATAATCAAAAAAATTTTTAACCTTTTTTTTTTAACCAGATGAGTATTTAGCAGCCATGCCTTTAAATATATATATTGTATTAACTTCCTGTTACATTATATATTTTTGTTTCATAGCATTACCTAGTACCTTGCTACCTACAGTGGGGTTTTATAGTCTGGTAACCCCAGAATTACTTGGAAACTTGTAAAAGTGCAAAATCGCTGTCGCTTTTCAGAGCTATCAAGTCCAAAACTCCATTTTACTTAGGAGATTGGTATGCACATTAAAGTGTGAAAAGCACTACTCTAGAATATAAGCTTCCAGAGAGTGGGCATGCCATATCTTTCTGTGTTCTTCCATCTCATAAAACACCTGGGTTAATGGGAACCATTCAACCTGCTGGACTGCATGAAATATGATCAGAGTGTTCCTTTATCAGTCTGTTTAGCTCTAAGCATAGTGGAATTTGTGTTATTACATAGGGACATTCATGTGGCAGGCAAAATACTATGTGTTCACAGCAAATACGGTATTAAAAGCTACATTTCCCAGCTACCCTTGCAAAAATCAAGGCCTTGGACTGAGTACTGGCCACTGGGGTAGGTCAATGGATAGAAGATGTGCCCCAGTACTTACGGAACCCTCAGGATTGATTGTATAGTCTGTGGGGCCCCCGTGAAAAATGAAAATGTGAGGCCTTTTACTCAAAAATGAAAGTTTCAAGATAGCTATAGCTGAGCATTAAACCAAATATAGGCCCTTCTAAGTGGGGAATGGATGGGTGGATGGGGGCTGTGCTACTACCCAGGATGCATGCCATGGAGCCCCTCTCGCTCTTCTCTGGCCCTGGAAACTCGTAAACTCCTGTGTGGGATTGTAGCATTATAAGATGCTAGAGTCTCTGTGAGCTTGTGTCCCGGAGTGACCATGGAGATCAGAGCCCTTACCAACACTTTTTGGACATATAGTGAATGAGAAATAAACCTTGGTTTCTGCACACCACCAAGATTTCAGAGTTAATTTGTTTCTGCCTCAGTAGTGGTTTTGAAGTGTTAAAAAAAACACAACAACCCAGAAACCAAAAACTAAAAAGAAGAAAAAAAAACAACAACAAAATAATTTAGCGCGTTTTGACTTATACATCTGGGTTGTTGCCCATCACAGATGAATCAAATTGAGAGGAGGAGGTTAAAACTTAGAGACTTATGGGGTTAAGGTAGGAAAGGTTGGCATGGAGAACAGAATAATTGGAATACCCAGGCTAGTAATAAAAGGAAAATATTCAAGGGAGGATTGGAACGTTTATTTTGAGAGAGTTTGAGGAAGAGAGAAAGGGAGAGGAAGGGAGCCTTCCTCTGACACCTTTTTTCCTGTTGCTATTGAAGAAAAGTTATCTGGTAATCATGGAGAGTGAGAGTTAGAATTTATGAAGATGCATTTTGAAATAACTACTGCTGGAAACTTCCTAGGAAACCAATAGGAGATGAATAAGAGGATGTGTGTCAGAAACGATCATGATGAATGTAACCTTTGGTGGGGTCGAGAAATCCAATAGATGGAGCTAGAGATGACAGAAGGAAGAGGTGACCCAGCATCATGAATCAGAAAAGGTAGTTTGAGTTAAATTTTACAGAATATCTATCATCTCTATAGTTAAGGATTGATTGCTCCATTAATATAAATCATGACCATTTTGACAGTTTCAAATAGGTCCACAGACTCTCACATGGTCATTGTCACTTGGATAAGGGCATCTGGACACTCAGAAATTCTTCCAAAAGTGGCATTTTCTTTGGTTAAAATTACCATAGTGTGGATAATGACAAACAATCTTTGAAGTTGATATTGTAAGGAAAAATACAAATATCAAACAGACTAGGCTAGAGTCATCATATTCTCTTCTACCCAAACTATTACATAGGAAGTCAATTGAAAACTGGATTACTAACTGATTAAATTTCCCCCAAATGAATAACGACAATTATAAACACTTACTAAGTGCTCACTCTGTGCCAGGTACTCTTCTAAATGTTTTACATGTATTCCTTTAATTCTCACCACAAGCCTAGAAGCAAGATGCCATTATAATCGCCATTTTTGCCAGATGAGTAAGGTGAGGCAAAGAAAGACTGAGTAATATATCTAAAGCCACATGAATAGTAAGTGGTTAAGCCGTGATTTAAACTGTTTGTCCATGCTCTGATTTGGGGGTTAAGAGAAGCAGTCTGGTATCATATCATTTGGTAAAAACACATGACTGCAGGCTGACCGGGGCAACCAGCCTTTTCCTTAGGTAAGCTACAGGGAAGCTGTTTTCTTACAAGGCTTCTGAGAGAGGCAGGATGGCTTCATGGTTTCAGAGCATAGGTGTTGAAGTCACACTTTTGGGGTCATATCTTTGCTCTACCCTCTTGATCTCATATAATTTGTGCAAATTGCTAAACCTTTTGTTTGTTCCCTGAGCTATAAAATGTGGAGCTCATAGGGTTGTTGTAAAGATTAAGTGAGCTAGGAAGACGGAGCCCAGTACTTGGCATGTTAAGAACTCAGTCGACATTAGCTACTATTACTAGTGAGCATTGAACTGGATCAGAGGCAATTACAGATTATTTTATTAGGTCCATCTCATACCATTGTCAGCAAACCCTCTTTAAACACTCAATGCAACTGGTTCCCTAAGTTACAGGGTCTCCTGTTTGCCAGCAGGGCAAAGTTCTGTTTAGCCTAACTATTAAATCCTTCTGCAGTTCTGCACCAATTTTTTTTTCTGCCCTTAGTTTTTGCTCTTCTCCAGCATCAACACTTCAATACAGTCCCTCAAAGAAGCCCCCGTGTCTTTACCCATGTCATTTTTCTTTTTATCTTTCAGATCTAGCTTGGATGTCCCCTCTTCATGAACTCTGCTCAGAACACCCTGTTCTACAGTAATGCCCTTTCTCTTCAGAGATTCAAGAACATCAATCTCTGGTAATATTCCTTGTGTTGATTAATTCTTACAGCTTTTTTTCTCTTCTTTATGTTTGCTGACAAATGCAGAGGAGAGATAAAGCCCCAGGCATCAAATACTACATTTTAATGCAACTGATTAAGCTCTATTATTTGACATGGCCACTTTGAGGTAGAGATATTTTCATGTGTCAAAGTGTAAGAACAACTTCTAATGATCCAGTTTTAGATACAAAACAGTTCTCAGACCTTTACTTCATCCCTACTGCCTAAGACATTCCTGAGCCCTATTCCGTTCTCTGAGTGGGGTCACGGATTGATTGGGGCCTAGGGAATGTCTGTTTTGCCTCTTAATTTAGATAAAGGAAAAAAAAAATAATGGCATCAAAATGTCTCTGTGATCAACATGGCTTTGTGAAGACAGCTTTGTAAAAACAACAGTGCCTTTCAGAAAGTGTTCACATCCTATTTGACTCCTTAGTTGCCACCACCCATTTTTGAGTTCTTTCTAGAAGCTATATTTCAGTGCCCACAATATGTTAAGGCTCAGCTTGAAGTGCTGAAATTAATAAATGTTAAATAAATGTTTGCTGAAATAAGAGTACATTATCTTAGACAAAGGAATACCTTCCAACTCCTTAATTTAAAATATGTGTTTCTCATAACTCAAAAAGAGTCATGTACCACAATGTTCATTGCAGCACTATTTACAATAGCCAGGACATGGAAGCAACATAACTGTCCATCGACAGATGAATGGATAAAGAAGATGTGGCACATATATACAATGGAATATTACTCAGCCATGAAAAGAAACAACATTTAGTTATTTGTAGTGAGGTGGATGGACCTAGAGTCTGTCATACAGAGTGAAGTAAGTCAGAAAGAGAAAGACAAATACTGTATGCTAACACGTACATATGGAATCTAAAAAAAAAAAACGGTTCTGAAGAACCTAGGGGCAGGACAGGAATAAAGACGCAGACTAGAGAATGGACTTAGGACACGGGGAGGGGGAAGGGTAAACTGGGACGAAGTGAGAGAGTGGCATGGGCATATATACACTACCAAATATAAAATAGATAGCTAGTGGGAAGCAGCCACGTAGCACAGGGAGATCAGCTCGGTGCTTTGTGACCACCTAGTGGTGTGGGATAGGGAGGGTGGGAGGGAGATGCAAGAGGGAAGGGATATGGGGATATATGTATACGTGTAGCTGATTCACTTTGTTATACAGCAGAGACTAACACAACAGTGTAAAGCAATTATACACCAATAAAGATGTTAAAAAAAAATCTACATTATCTACCTACTTATGCACCTACCTATCTACCTATCTGTTATCTGTCCATTTATCTTGATAGATATGTAGATAAGTAGGTCTATACGATGACAGAGTAATCAGCATTAATTTGTAAGAACATTCTTGTCAGTGTGCCTACAGTACCCTGCAATATAGTTAGAAGAAATTCAACTTGGAATTATAATGTGTGAAAACTGAAAAGTAAGGACAGGCCATAAAAAATGTTTTAAAAGATATCACATTACAAAAAAGGAAGGCAAAGTGACCATTACAGCAGAGGAGATTGATGATTCTTTCTGTAGCTTAACTCTTTGTCGACTAGCACATCTATTTTGCTCCTAGAGGTATGTTTTTAGCACTAAATCACAGAGCCATCCATACAGACAGGATATATATGTACATATCCTAGAACTGCTGGGCATTCAGGTTCTACGCTTGTCTCTAAGAATAATGGCTAAGATAGGTAAGGGGCCATCAGTCATCTTGAGACACCTGGTGCCCTCTCTCAGTCTGATAATGGCTCATGCCTGCTGGGTAGCATAGTTAGTGGTGGCATTTATGAGAGTTTATTACTGCCTTCTCCCTTCAAAAGACACCTCATTCACTGCTGCACTTCTCACTTTAACTGGGCTGAACACACACAGAGCTCTAGAGCAAGGAACGGTTAGGGGAAATCATATGTTAAACAGACAGACCCGAGAATGTGGGGTTCAGACTACCTCTGCCAGGAGCCCTGGTAAATGATCACACATAAATGTTCAGGTCAAGGCTGTTTTTCAGAGTTTTGGGAAAAGCGCCAAAAGCAAATGGGATCTGAGCTAATATCCCCCTTTTTCGTGCCCTGATGGTCCTGCTGGTTCTGATGGTCCAGTTCCTATGACTCACATTCCCTGCTGAGGATACATGGGCTACTGTTGGGTACAGTTATCAGAGCATCTCTCTGGTTCCTACCAGGGCCCTCCACACTGAACTGAAATGATCTGGGGACTCAATCTCAGATGGTTGTATTCCAAATGGAGCTAATGAACACTTGCTGGGTGTAGGTGGAGTCAGTTGAGTAGGCGTGTCACACACAGAGGACTGGGAGACTCTGGAGTAGGTGGGGGTGGGTCAGATTTGACATATTGGGGGTGAGATGTAGTCTCCTTTTAGCAGAGTTACAGAGCATCTTTAGCAAGTATATCAGACTCAGTTTAAATGTCTTCCTAGATTCACTTGGCCCTATCCACCCACAAAACTTAGCTGCTTGTGTCATGGAGAGATAGGCCACCAGCTCTCTGAGCTCCCTTCAGGGTGAGGACTGAGCTCTGGCCTGGGCTCCATTGTACCTGCTGCAGAGGGAGGTCTGCAGCCTCCTGCACCCAGGACTACCCCAACCAGACCCAGGAAGCGGTGGCTTCTCACATTGCATCAACATGAGATGAAGCATCATGCCTAAGGCCATGGGGTCTGGCTTCCCCTGCAGTTGCCTGGAAGGACTAAACAACGGAAGATAAATAACAGAAATAAAGGAAAGTTTACACTGTGTGTGGCAATTTCTAACCAGGTTCTCTGTTAACAATTGCAAAGCCTGGTAAAACTACTAAGATCATATGCAAATATGTAAAAGTTATAGACCAAATTAACCAACGGTAAAACTAAAATAAGTCATATAGCTCCATCTTACTCCACTCACAAAAATTAACTCAAAAAGACTTAAATGATATGTATATGTATAACTGATTCACTTTGTTATAAAGCAGAAACTAACACACCATTGTAAAGCAATTATACCCCAATAAAGATGTTAAAAAAAAAAAAAAGACTTAAATGTAAGACCTGAAACCATGAAACTCCTGGAAGAAAGCATAGGAAAAAATTTCCTTGACATGGCAATGAATTTTTGATTGCAGAACTTAAGGCACAAGCAACAATATCAAAAAATAAACAAGTAGGACTGCATCAAGGTAAAAAGCGTCTGCACAACAAGAAAACAGTCAACAAAGTGAAAAGACAACCTATGGAATGGGAAAAAAATATTTGCAAATCATATATCTGTTAAGGGGTTAATGTCCGAAATATGTAAAGAACTCATACAACTCAATAGCAAAGTAAAACCAAATAATCCAATTAAAAAATGGGCAAAGACCTAAATTTTTCCAAAAACAGATGTAAAATGGCCAATAGGTACATGAAAAGATGCTCAACATCTTTAATCATCAAGGAAATGCAAACCAAAACCACTATGAGATATCACCTCACGCCTGTTAGAATGAGCATCACCAAAAAGACAAGAGGTAAGAAATGCTGGCAAGGATGTGAAGAAAACTGTTGTGCACTATTGGTGGGATTGTAAACTGGTACAGTCACTGTGGAAAACATTATGGAGAATCCTCAAAAAATTAAAAATAGAACTGCCATATGATCAGCCACCCCACTTCTAGGAACATATCCAAAGAAAAGAAAAGCACTAACTCCAAAAGATATCTATACCACCATGTTCATGGCAGCATTATTTACAATAGCCAAGACATGAAAACAACCTAAATGTCCATTGATGGATGAATGGATAAAGCAGTTGTGGTATATATATACCCAATGGAATATTATTCAGCCATGAAAAATGAAGAAATCCTGCTGTTTGTGACAGCACGGGTGGATCTTGAGGGCGTTATGCTAAGTGAAATAAGTCAGACAGAGAAAGATTAATACCATATGATCACAATTATGTGTGGAACCTAAAAAAAAAGTCAAACTCAGATGAGATTTGTGGTTATTAGAGGCAGGGAGTATGGGGAGGGGGCAGTGGAGGAAGGTGGTCAAAAGGTACAAACTTCTGTACCTTGTAAGATAAGTACTAGGAATGTAATGTACCACATGATGAATATAGTTAACATTGCTGTATGATATATAGGAAAATTGTTAACAGTAAACCCTGAGAGTTCTCATCACCAATTCTTTTTTGCAAGAGATGAGATGATGGATGCTAACTAAACTTATTTTGGTAATCATTTCACAATACAGTATAAGTCAAACCATTACGTTGTACACCTTAAACTTATAGAGTGATACATATCAACTATATCTCAGTGAAACTGAAACTTATATCTCCTACCTTGAAAGCATTACTTTTATAATAACAATATTAAAAATATGAATCAAGTTGTATTATTTATATGAATTAACATTGATAAAATATCAAAGATGCTAAATTTAATAACTGTGACACGTATCTAGGTAATCTATTGATGGACAGGTGATATTTTGATAAGTATTAAAAATGCAGGTGTATATGTAATTTATAAGTTAGTATAATATTTATTTTTGCTTTATACTTAGATTTGCTGAAATCAGAAAAACCTAATTATTATAATCAAGATTTTTATATAAGTTGGGTTGAACTCATAATAGTACTCTAAAAGATTAAAGAATAAAATAAGGTATACTCAAGTGTACACAACTTGAGTGTATTTTATCAAAGAGTAGATTAAAATAAATGTAAAATAAAACTATTTTCACTTATGTTTTCAAAAAGATTGTTTTCTTTGAAATAACTAATATAAAATTAGTTATTTATTTTTCTATTAAAGTTAAAAGGAAAACACAAATCAAGTATTAAGTTTTGCTTAGTTAAATCTTAAAATATTTATTTCATTTAAAAATTTTGATTAAATCATTAAATATTTTTATTAAACAAAAGTACTTTCCGTGGGAGTGTTCAAATTTCATCTAGTTGCGAGTGTAAACAATCAGTAATATTCACCTATTTTATATTCAGATCTACATGTAATTTATACAAATTTAAGCGGCATATTCATTGTTTACTATTGCAAAATATCTTTAAACCGCCATATGTCACTGTTGCAAACACTACAAAATTGTATAACACTCTGCATTGTATTCACTTATGCATCAGCAGTGGCCCACCACAGGCTCTGAATAAAGATGATTCATAGGATAAGAGATGCAGAAAAGTATTTCCCTGGGGCCTGTGTGGTATCAGCTATGAGACTGACTCTTTAGGGTTAAGGGTTGCTCTGTGCCAGAGCTGAGTGCCCGTGTGTTTGGTAATAAATTCCTATTTTGGTGAGTGGTTATGCT
This sequence comes from Stenella coeruleoalba, assembly GCF_951394435.1. Lineage (NCBI taxonomy): Eukaryota > Metazoa > Chordata > Mammalia > Artiodactyla > Delphinidae > Stenella > Stenella coeruleoalba. Next base: position 121,347,402 of record NC_137148.1, on the reverse strand, counting down.
TGGCAGGACCTTTAATAAAATAAGTTCAAGGCAGAGGCCTCTCTTGGCTTGACCGATGAAAGACAGGAGAAGAGAGTAAGCCCACTTCCCTTTCTCCCACTAATTTTTTATTATTTTATTAATATTGTGATGATTAGTGGTTACACGTGATTTGCCTGGAAGTGACCAGTTGTATGTTCACTGTGGTACGTTACCCTCAGCTGTGCTGCATACCCCTACTGTAAAGACACCCTGTGTTTTCCTTCCAGAGAACTGACTCTTTCCTTGGGGTAGAAAGGACAGTCATCTGAAAATAGAGTTGCATCTTTGAACCAGTCATTCTTTCTATAGCAGCATCTTTTGCTTGCAGAGGTACCTGCTGCCACTGATTTCTGAATCTTTGATTGGTTCTACAGTGCAGATTGGTTTGCTTTTCCATTTTTCCCACTGCCAGCTTATTTCACATTTGCATATCTATTAACTCAATTGCTACTCATCCTTTTGCTTTCCAACTTCCAAAAGTTTGTTCCTGTCATCTCTTGGCATATTCTTTTTATCTCTGGGTCTATATTTATGCTGTTAAAAATCCCTTTACTGTCATTTTCAGTGAAGTTTCCAAAGTTAGTGGAAATAGTTTTATGTATTCAATCTGCCATCATTCATGACAGTGTAGTTTATCATAGTTATAAATTAGGAAACTTCTACATGTCCTCAATAGAAGATGGATTAATTATTAGTACTCCCAAAGTCACTTATTCATTCAACAAATATTATCTGAGTCTCTACTATGTCAGGTGCTGTTTTATATTATCTAAGTAAAATGCACTGATGGTTTTATTTACAAAACTTCTTAAGTAATATAGAGAGATACTCATAAAATTAGTATAATATGTTTTTAAAAAGAAGGATAAGGCCTATGTATACCCTATGACTTTCATTGTAAAAAACTATATAACATGCATAACTTTACTAAAAATTAAGGAAAGATTCCTAAGGCTCTAAAAACCTCCTGCTAAATTATCTTCTAAAATGGGTTTTCCAGCTAAACCTCATGCAGTGGTGAGTGGGAGTACCAAAGGTGATTTCTTCTAATGCAAATGAAATGAATTATGCTAAATAAACTACTTGTTAACAAAATTCCACAATTTCATCCCAATAATGAAATTTAAGGAGATTAAAGTAGCACTCTCCTATGTTTCATGTCTTTTCTATACTATATAGAGAGAAATGTGTCCCATGAGGGCAGACCTACTTTGATCCCACAGAATGTGAATCTTTAAATGTGAGAATGACCCAGTGAACATAGTCTTGGTGTCTGGAAGTCGAAGGCTTAAATCTCAGCACTTATATAACTTTAATATTGAGAAAATGGGGCAGTGATGCATATTGGAAAGACTATATGCTTTGGAGTCAGAGTTACATGGGTTAAAATCTGGGCTCTAACACGTACTACTTATATGCCCCTGAGCAGATTAATCAAACTGCATCTTAGTTTTGGCATCTCCATAACAGGAATGATTAAATTCATTCCAAAATTTTGCTATAAAAATGGACAGAAATAAAATATTTATCTTGTCTAGCATAGTCATGATACAAACAAGATATATGCATGGGGGGAAACTATTAAAATATTGAGTGCTTGTCTCTGAAAGGTGGAGTTACGCATACATTTTTGTGTGACTTTGGACAAGTTACTTCACCTCTCAAAGGCTTAATTTCCTTTACTATATAAAGTGAATAATTATAGTGATAATGCTTTCAGAGGATTGTTAATGAGAATTTGATTCATAAAATTTTTTATAAATTTATTTATTTTTGGCTGCATTGGGTCTGTTGCTGCGCATGGGCTTTCTCTAGCTGTGGTGAGTGGGGGCTACTGTTTGTTGCGGTGTGCAGGCTTCTCATTGCGGTGGCTTCTCTTGTTGCAGAGCACGGGCTCTAGGCGCACGGGCTTCAGTAGTTGTGGCTCGTGGGCTCTAGAGAACAGGCTGAGTAGTTGTGGCTCACGGGCTTAGTTGCTCCGCGGCATCTGGGATCTTCCTGGACCAGGGCTCGAACCCGTGTCCCCTGCATTGGCAGGCGGATTCTTAACCACTGCGCCACCAGGGAAGTCCGCTTCATAAAATTTTGCAAATAAAGTATTGGGATACCACATGGCATGTATTAGGTGCTCAGTATATGTTAGCCATTATGTGTTATCTTTATTTCTTTCGCTCTATTTTGCCAATTTTCGATAAGTAGCCTACTTTATTTTCTTAATCAGAAACAACTTTACTGTTTTTAGAAGAAAATGTCCTTTTACCTCCATATTTCCAAATGGAAGCCAAATTAGGAAGGTAAAAATAAAGCAGCGTATCAGTTCAATCGCACTCTGATGACAGTCACTGAATATAATTATACAGCTCCAACAGAGGTATCCTGAGTGCTAGAGAATGAATACAAAGACACACAGCACTGACGATCATTTCCAGTAAACTCACTTGTCCCTGAATACATCCTTGGGGTTTTACAGGACAAGCATCATCATCATCATGAAATGAAGCCCTTTTAATTGTAACAATAAAGTAGTCCCTTCAAGTTGGTGCTGTTACACTTTTCGTAATCAGTGGAAATTCAATTAATCCAGTTAATTAAACGTTGGTGAATCCAGAGTGAATTCTATTAATGAATGTTTCTGTATAAAGATATAGCAGACCACACAGTGCTTTCCATCAAGCTCGCAGATGGCTGCCCAATTGTAGCTGCCACATTTCCCACGTCACTCAGAGAGAAAGAAAGAAAGATACAGTAAACTGTGATTCCCAGCCCAGGGTTTACAGATGTGATCTTAGGAGACCATTAAATCACTATAAGAATTTAAAACAAGCTTAATTTCTATTAGATTATAGTGTAAAAGCAATATAAGACTCTGAGTGTTCTGGATGATGACCTAAATGAAGCACTGCCACACAATTTTAGTGTCCACTATTCTCATGTGCTTGTAATCATATCAGGGTTATGTGGTTAACTTAAGGGAGTGGTGTTGACGTCACCATTTCTGTTAGGTGAGCATCAGAAACAACCTTTAAGCACCACCTCTATACTGAGATGTAGCTTATATTGTATTTTTCTCCTTTTCTATGAGGGTGCTTTACAAACGTTTTTCAACTCTGACAACATTATAAAGATGTCCATACTGACAACATTATAAAGATTATTGTTGTCAAGTCCTGAAGCTTAGAGAAGTAAAATAATTCTCCTAGTCCATACAACTAGTTAGTGATAGAGCTAAGGCTTGAATCTATAACTGCTTGACTCCAAGACTGAGCTATTCCCAATGTTAACTGTGGTCCTAGAGCTTAAAAAATCAGATGGATGGAGTGGGAGATTTGTATTGTGTTGACAAAATGCCATGGTCCTAACAGCGTCGAAGCCCAAGTTTCCATCAATGGTTTTATGCTAGGCTCAAACAAATAAACAGCAACAAACCAGTGATCAGCTTGAAGAAATAACTAATTGATTAGCTGACCCAAGCAACATCTAGACCTTTGGGACCACTACTATGAAAGAATGGATTTGGGAACACAGAGTTATTTGTACATTCATATAGTTCTTAAATATATTCAGAAAAAAATATTTTGTACTTTGTAGATTCTTGACAATTGAAACTTGAATCCAGTTCAGTTGTGCTTAATTCTCTTTCAGTATTTTTTTACTCATTCAAAAGAATACTGGCTTCCTGATTTGGATAAGTCTTATGATAGATATTTTAATGACGTGACTAATAGTCCTTGCAACAGTTCTATGAGATAGGCATTACTAATCCTCATGACAGATGAGGAAACTAAGGCTCATGGAACTGAGTTAATTTGCTTACAGTCATATAGAGCTAGTAAGTGGCAGAGTCATGATTTAGAGTTGTTACTGTGCCATTTTCATACCGTTTACTATGTGCCAGGGATGTATATAACATGACCATATATATATAACATGTATATAATATGTATACCATGTATATAACATTTATAACCATGTATATATATACATATATAACATGACCTCAAGTCCAAAGGTTAATCCAGACTATAGTCTGGTGATAAGCATTAAATATATCTTTATTCCTAGAGCTAAACCTCAGTGATGAAATGGCTGCATGTTGACACTTTAAATAGAATATAATTATCAAAAACTGGAGGGGAATGGGACAGTACATGAGAAGTCTGATAATTGTGATAGCTTTATGTTCTTAACTAGTTTTTTAAGTTGTTATCTATTTAAATCAGATCCTATAGGAGAGGTATGGGAGTTAAGTAGTTCAATATTACTCATAGTAGAGAACAGTAGACAAAAGCACCCCCCACAAAGGGCACTAATGGTATTATATAAAGGTATCATTATCAAGGATATTATTTGAACATATAATCATGTCTTACATTATGAAATAGATCAAGTGAAATGGAACATATTTTCAAAAGCTAATTCTGTTGAAGGCTTGTATGCATTGATACAATACATTAAAATGACAGAATTGAGACTAAACATATTTAATATATTAAATGTAAATGGGCATAGCTCACCTATTTTAAAAAGTCGTGTTGGTTAACAATACAAATTCCAAACCTATCTGTATAATGAAAGACACTTGAAGAGATTCAGAAAGGTTAAAAATAAAAGGCTATGAAACTATATAGCAGACAAATTCAAATAAAAGGAGAGCAGGGTCAAAATCTTGATATCTAGAAAAGTGAAATTTAAATAAAAAACTATTAAAAGAAGACCTATGTGAATAAATAAATGTACTATTTTTGAAGACTGGAAAATCCAAATTTTTTTAAGATGCAAACTTTCTTCAAGTTGACCTATTGAATCAATGCAATCTCAATAAAAATCTCTATTTTTTTTTGGTGGAAATTGATAAACTGATTCTAAAATTATTTGAAAATGCAAATAACCTAGATTAACTTTTTTTTAAAAAGACATAAAAAGAAGAACAAATTTGAACAATTTACATTACCTGTTTTCAAGACATATTACAAAACTACAATAACCAAGACAGTATGGTTTTGGTATAGGGATATACATATTGATAGACAAGAATAGAAAGTCTAAAAAGAGCTTTTAAAATTTATAGGCAATTAATTTTGACAAAGATGCCAATGAAATTTAGTGGGGAAAAGAAAATTCTTTTCTACAAATGATGATCAATCTTGACTTCTACCTCACACTGTATACAAAATTAACTTCAGATGGGTCATACATATAAACATAACAGCTAAAAGTATGAAGCTTCTAGAATGAAACATAGGAGAATATCTTTCTGATCTTGGAGTAGGCAAGGACCTTTTAGAGAGGACCTGAAAACATGAACCATAAAAGAAAGACTGATATATTTAGTTTAATCACAATTTAAATTTCAACTCTTCAAAAGCCACCACTAAGAAAATGAATAGGCAAGTGTAGACTGACAGAAAATTATTCACATTATATGTGTCTGATTCAAGAATAATTAAAAGGTAACTACAAATATAGCAAAAAGTAAGATTTAAGTAGGGTACATGAGTTTTATAGTGTTTTTATATTGTTTCATAGAACATTTTTAAGCTTACAGTATTTCAAAACAAAAAGGTTAAAATACTGTATTGTGTATATTATAATGTAAATGTATGAAAGGAGTACAATATACAACCTATTAAATATATAACATCGTAAAATATATAACATGAAAATACATACTGTACTATACCTGCGTTTAAAAAGAGTGTTCTTTGCTGTCTCTGAGATTCTGGCCTCATGGCATTCATCCATCAGTCTCATTTCTATATGTTCTCTGTTTCTGGAAATCTCCTTAGGAGCTTTATACTAAGACTTTCTCTTATCAAATATCTGTTCTAGTTAAGCAATTACTAATACCTAATTTTTTTCAAATTCTCATCAGTAATTTCTCTGATTCTCCTTTTCTTAACAAAATACGGTTTTAAACAGCATTATTTACACATTTGCTTATTAGTTCATTCATTTAACAAATGAATATGGTTGGTTCTCCTATCAATTTGCTATGTGAACACAGACAATCTCAGTTGTCACATGTGATAAATGAAATGCTTGAGTCTTATGATCTCTAAAGAATTCTTCCAGCTTTAAAATTCTACAGCACAATGATTCAATCATTTGTTTCTATCTGGCATGCATTACTTTTATTCACACCCTGGGGGTACTTCTGTTCTGTACTCTGTCAACACTTGGACCATCAAGAAATAAATAGTTAACTTCTCTTAGTTCACTTTTGTTTGCAGCAAAACAGACTGCACTTCCATCACCATTTTGCAATGGCTCATTGAAAAAGGGTTCCACCTTCAAATATGTTTCGGAAACACTACAAAGTGGGCCTTGACTTTTAACTACTCACCTAATTAGTGAGAGTAAATTAGGTTACTGTGTTTCTATTTTAACCTAATTACTGTTTTAGACTTGAGTTTTCATAATAAAATAATTTTAAAATAAGTTTGTCATCAGAGGAATTTAGAAATCAAAATTTTTGGAGGACTGTACATATAGAGATTTCAACTTAAATATTCACTTTTTCACTTGTATAGTCTAAGTTTGCTGCCCTGTATTCCAGTGTATCACAGATGTTTCCACTTCTGTATGGCACATCGGGCAAAATGAATGAGGCTGCTCGTAGCCAAAAGCAACCAGCCTAGGATAGGCAACCAGCCCAGAAGTTGAGGAAATCAGTATCTAGGCTTCCCAGTTACTCAAACACAGCAAAAGGATTGGGAAGCTCTGATGTATTTTCTGCTCTCATGGAATGAAAAACATGTTTGTTGTTTGGACAGCACACTTTTCAATATATCTGTCAAAAGAAAGTTCATCCACCCAGTAACTCTCATTTTTTAGGCCAGTATAGTTGAATGGTATCCTCAAGCAGAAATTTCACTCATAAGTTACTAGAGCTTCAGCAAAATACAGCATTAAATGTGGAACTAGAGTATCACTGCAGAGATTCAAAGCTCTATTATTTAAACTACATGAATCAGGATAAGTAACAAGTAAACAAGTTACACGAGGTACGAATATATGACTAGTCAGAAAATGACTTCAGTATCCCCTATGGTATTTGTAAATAATGACAAGCACTAGAAGCTACCCAATAAAAGTTGAGTTAATAATCTTGACATGGAAAGCAAAGGTCTTAATGCTGTGACATCATCAAAGTGACATAATATTGCCCATACAAAGTTATCAGTAGAATTGTAGAACTGTGTACAGTGTGGATAAAGAATTTCTGGTTTAAAAAAACTTAAGAACTCCAAGTCATATGGTCTAATCCCTTATCCTCAATATTGTAACCCATTCTGGGTTGATGAGTACTGACTCAGTGGCCTAGATTATTTTAATGAGCATATTTGGCAACTTTCCGGAAAAGAATAATTCATTTGGATCTTAGAACTTCTTCTGTTCTACGATTGTTAGTCATTATTGATGTAAATAATTAAAAAGCTGTTTACGGAGGCACGTTGTCTCATCTGTCCTGCATGATGGTGTTTCTACGTGGAAGGAAACTGTTAGAGGAAGCATATTCAGTTCCACAGAAAGCATATTCAGATTTGAAGTCTAGTGTGCTAGTCTGAAGTCTAGGAATTTTTAAAAAAGAAGTGCCCTTAGGATCAAACCTGTAAAAGAGGAGAAGGATGCATAATTGAACAGGGAGAGAAGTTGAATTGATGCTGACCCAAAGTTGACCTTCAGTTGACCCAACATGAAGTTCTGGACCTAGAGTGATACTCCAGCATTGTCAGGTGTTGGGCACAGGTGACCCAGCCTTTATATTGACAAATCAAGTGGTCACTAGATGTGGGCCTTTGGATGCCCAGGAAGGTGTGATGTTGGGCCAGGCAGCTCTCTGCAGCTGAGATCATTCCCGATAGGGCTGACACCTGATGTCTGCTGACAGCACTCCAGAAGCTGGGACAAAAAGTCCTTCATGAAACAGGGATCTGAGCATCACATCACAGTGTGTGCTACAGAAACCATAAAGGAGGCTGAGTAGGTTGAATCAACATGGTTACTGCAAGCCTTTCCCAGTTGATCTTTTGCCTTGATATTTTCTCCCCACCATCTTCTGATCCTTTGCCACATGGAAGTCAGAGCATTTCTCTTCAGATGTGTATTTCTTAAAAACTTCAGTGATTCCCCATAGCCTTGAGAATAAATTCCAAACACTTGAATATAGTTCACAAGGTCCTTCTTGAGCTGTTCCTTTCTTAATTCTTTATGCCTAAATTCAGGGCTTTCTGAATTGCTCAAAATTCCACAAACAAATCATGAGCTCTCTCACTTCTAGGTCCTTGCACATGCTGTTTTCTCTAGCTGGAGCACTCTCTCTTCTCTGTGCCATTATTCCCGACTTACTCATATTGCTCAACAAAGCTTGGTATTGCTTCACTTCCCATGGTCCCTGTTCCCTCCTTAAATTTCATTTGTCCAAGAAGTCTTCTTTGATCTTATAAGCCTTGCTCCTATTTTTTGCTCAGATAACTTTTCCTGAATCTGCTGTACTGTCATTGACTGTTTACTTGAATCCACCCCACTTACCCAAACTCTCACAATGAGCAATTGGAAAGAGGGCCAGAATTATGTCTTATTACAGTATATTCAGCACCTAGCACAGGGCCTTGAACATGGTATATGTTCAGTAACTCTTTGATGAAATTTATAACTGAAAGCTAACTGCCTCTTATGTGACACATGGCAGGATACCTTGCAGAAAATTATTTGCATGTTTAGGAAAATAAAGAAGTGTGAAGTTACAAGGCTTTAGGTTTTTTGGCATTGTTCTGTTGTTATTAAGCCTCTTGTGGTCAGCCCTGGGGCCAGTAATTTGGAATTTGGAATCAACCCAGAATTTGCATCCCTCAAAGGTCAGTAATGCCTGGAATTTCCTTGCTTCCCATGATCCCTGTTTCTTTTCTCCACCATCCATTTCATCTGAGAAAAATGCCCATTATTATGTCTCACTCTTAGTCATCTGGAGACCTTGTTCTTTTCATTCTCTAACTGTAAAATATACTTCTCTGTGACATATATTTAAGAACAACAGTGACCACAAAGCATTGACTTTGTAGCAAGAAATGTATACGAGCTTTAACTACATTTTCTTGAATATTCATGGCAAGCAGTAAGGTTACTATTTACTCTCAACATTGTACATGTAAGTAAAGCAAGGGGTTAAAGGACATGCCAAGGTTGCAGAGCTATATGTAGTAAAGTTGTTTTGAATCTGTCTAGACTTTTCATTACACTCACACCAGAGCACTAAGAATGAATGTGGAATTTATAAAGAGGCTTTTTGATTCAATAACAAGAGGGGTTTAAAGGGACAAAAATTTCAAGAGAATCTTCAGAGAAGAAAATATACTGATGGCAAATGAGCACATGAAGAAAACACTCAACATCACTAGTGATTTGTGAAATTTAAATTAAAATCACTATAGCTAGTACTAAGCACACTCTATAATTGTTACCATTCAGAAGACAATACCAAATCTTGGAAAGTACATGGAATAACTGGAAATCTCATGAACTGTGACTTGGAATGTAAAGTAGTACACCCACTTTGGCATACAATTTGTCAGTTTCTTTCAAAGTTAAATACTTACTTTCTGATTCATGTATTAATTAATGAAAGCAATAGAAATCAAAACATTGTTGACAAAAGACTTGTGTTTGAATCTTCATGACAGCTATATTCATTATAGCCAAAATTTATTTAAAAAGCCAGTATCTGCCAAATTTGTGAATAAACTGTGGTTATGTCCATAGAAAATAATGCTATTCAGAAAAAAAGAAACGAACTACTACTAACATGCAACAACCTGGAAGAATTTCAAAAATATGTGAAAATGAAAGGATCATCCATAAAAGATTGCATATTATATGATTTCATGTGTATTAGATTGTGTACTGTACAAAATTAGGTGATAAAGAGCAGATAAATGGTTGCTTAGAGCCAGATGGGATGGTAGGAATTAACTGCAAAGGCGTAGCGTGGAAATTTGGGGGTAACTAAAATGTTCTATGCCATGTGCTGGTGGTTACATGGCTGGATATGTTGTCAAAACTCATCAAATTATAAAATTAAAATTGATTAAATTTTTTAAAAAAATGAATGTGAATGACCACAAGTCACCAGGAATGAATTCATCCTGCTCTCAAGGGGCTGACAAGGTGGTTCAAATCATGGTGAGATGGTTATGAGTTCAGATTTGAGATTCTCTCCCTCTTCTGCCTAATACTTGGTATTCCTTTGAGCAAGACGATTAGGTCTCAGCTATAAAAAGGAACAACTGTAGCTACTACCTAGGATTTTTGTCAAGAATAAAGCATATATTTCATGCCAAGTAGTTAGCATAAAGTATACAGCATGGCCTGGCATAGCTCTAATTTTCAACAAATGACATTTTCTTACTATGAAAACTATTATGAGAGAATTTGTTTGTTCTCCCAATCTCCTAGAAATCTCTGTAAATAGTGAGACACTCAAGTTTATGTAAAAAGGGTTGAAAACTCAAATATGTTTATGAGAATCCGGCAGATAAGGTAAATTATTAAATCTGGCCATGTGTTTGACAAGTAGGAGAGGTGAGATTTGTGGCAAACTGTAGACCACCTGCCCTCTCCAAATGGAGGACAACTGTTGAGTATAGTTTCAATGGGAATAAAGGCTCAGTGTTGCTGAATATTTTGAATTTTGTCAAGCTAAGACTGAAATCTGGATTTTTATAAGAATCATTCCCAGTTAAAATGTTGGAAACTAATTATGTTTTTTTAAAAAATACTATTTTTTCTTAACTTTTTAAGTGTGAGACACGTAAAACACACCTGTGACCCAGATTCAGCCCTTGGTCCATCAATATGTTACCCACTTTATTTTAGCTTATTCAAGCTAATAACTTCATCTTTTGTGTGACTTCGTGCTTAGAGTAAGGAATACAACAGTCACCAGAAAAGATGAAGTCCTCATCCTTTTGAACCTTGCTTTATAACATTTGTGTTGTTCACAGTGGTTTGTGTGTCAGGGGGTGGAGGGGGAAGAGGAGTGTTCTGTTACTACTGCATTTTCATGAGGTCATAAGATGAGTCATCCTATAGAGCAGGACCTCATATTTCATAATAAATTCTTTTCTTTTCTCATTTCTCCCTAATGCAAAATTCCTCCACAGCTGATATAGAAAGCACACATCCCAATATTTAAAGTTTCATAGTATGTATTTTTCTAAATCTCTAACTCCAAAGGAGAGTTTATCTTCTTCAATGCCTGAAGGTACAAATGAGAAAATGATTATGAATCATTTTCAGTTGATGCAAGAAATTTATACCACCATTTTTGTGTAGTGCCTAGAGAAATTGAAGTTCTTCTTTTTGATGAATGATCTAGAGGAAAGGAAGAGCAATAAAATCTTCTGTTGCAAACATAAAAAAATTATGAAAGAATTTAATGGATTATATCATGTATGGAAAATAAGCAAGTATTAAAAAGTGTAGTTTAGACCCAAGCAAATATAGTTTAGAGAGTTTTGACGAAGGTACGAAGGCAATTCAATTGAGAAAGGATAGTCATTTCAACAAATAGTGTTGGAAAAATTGTATGTCCACATACAAAATATTGAACCTAGATACACACCTTGCACCTTTCATAAAATTAACTCAAAATAGATCATGTAGGGCTTCCCTGGTGGCACAGTGGTTGAGAGTCCTCCTGCCGATGCCGGGGATGCAGGTTCGTGCCCCGGTCAAGGAGGATCCCACATGGCGTGGAGTGGCCAGGCCCGTGAGCCATGGCCGCTGAGCCTGCGCATCCGGAGCCTGTGCTTCACAACGGGAGAGGCCACAACAGTGAGAAGCCCGCGTAACGCAAAAAAAAAAAAAATAAAGATCATGTATGTAAATGTAAAATGAAAAGCTCTAAAAGTTCTAAAAAATACATAGAAAATCTAGGTTACATTGGATTTGGTGATGAGTTTTTAGATACAGCACCAAAAGCATGATCTTGAAGGAAACAAAAATGAAAAGTTGGACTGTATCAGTTTACCAGGGCTACCATAACAAAGTAATACAAACCAAGAGTCTTAAAATAACAGCAATTTATTTTCTCACATTTCTGGAGGCTAGAAGTCGAAAATTAAGGTGTTGGCAGATGCATGCTCCTTCTGAAGGCTCTAGGGAGGCATCCTTCCTGCAGCCCTAGCTTCTGGTAGCTACTGGCACACCTTGTTGTCTTAGCTTGTAGATGCTTTACTCTGATCTCTGCCTCCATCATCGAAAGGCTTTCTTCATTGTGTATGTGTTCAAATTTCGCTCTCTTTTTTCTCATAAAGATACCAGTCGTATTTAGAGCCCACCCTAATCCAGTATGACCTCATCTCAACTTGACTATGTATGAAGGAAACCTATTTCTAAATAGGGTCACATTCATAGATGGTAGGGGTTAGAACTTGGGCATATATTTTGAGGGAACACAATTCAACTCATAATATATATCACATTAAAAAAAATTTAAATTCTGTTCTGTGAAAGACATTGTTAACAGGATGAAAAGGCAAGCCCCAGACTTGGAAAAATTTTTTTCAAAACATATCTGGTGGGCTTCCCTGGTGGCTCAGTGGTTGAGGGTCCACCTGCTGATGCAGGGGATACGGGTTCGTGCCCCAGTCCAGGAGGATCCCACGTGCCACGGAGCAGCTGGGCCTGTGAGCCGTGACCGCTAGGCCTGCGCATCTGGAGCCTGTGCTCCGCATGGGAGAGGCCACAGCAGTGAGAGGCCCACGTACCACAAAAAAAATAAGAAAAAAAAAATCTGGTAAAGGACTTGTATTCCTAATATACAAAGAACTCTCAAAACTCAACAATAAGAAAACAAACAACCCAATTAAAAATGGGCAAAAAAAATCTGAATAGGCATTTCACCAAAGGAGATATACAGAAGACAAATAACATATGAAAAAATGATCAATATTATTTTTCATTGCATAAATAAAAATTAAAACAATGATGAGGGCTTCCCTGGTGGCGCAGTGGCTGAGGGTCTGCCTGCTGATGCAGGGGACACGGGTTCGTGTCCCGGTCCGGGAAGATCCCACATGCCGCGGAGCGGCTGGGCCCATGAGCCATGGCCGCTAAGCCTGCGCATCCAGAGCCTGTGCTCCGCAATGGGAGAGGCCGCAGCGGTGTGAGGCCCGCGTACCACAAAAAAACCCAAGAAAACAAAACAAAAAACAAACAAACAAAAAAAAAACAATGATGAGATACCACTACACATCTACTAGAATGGCTAAGGTTAAAAGAAAACTTGATAATACTAATTTGCTGGTGAAGATACGGAGCAACAGAAATTCTCATGCATTGCTGATGAGAATGCAAAATGACACTGCCACTTTGGAAGACATTTTGGCAGTTTCCTACAAAGCTAAACATTGTCTTCCCATACAACCTAGAAATAGTACTCCTAGATATTTACACAACTGATTTGAAAACTAATGTCCACACAAAAACCTGCATGCAAATATTTATCTGTGCTGTGTTAACAATCAGCCCCAAAAAACTGGAAGCAACAAGGAAGTCCTTAAATGAGTGAGTAGATAAACCGTGGCGTATTCATACAATGGAATATTATTCAGTAATGAAAATGAATGTGTTAACAAGCTATGAAAAGACATGGATATTGCTAAGTGACATAAGCCAGTCTGAAAAAGTGCATAATTATAAGATTCCATCTATATGGCATTCTAGAAAAGGTAAAACTATAGAAACAGTAGAAATCCTGCTAGTAATTTGGGAAAGAGTATTGAATATGTGAAACACAGGGGAATGTTTAGGACAGAGGAACTATTTTCTATGATCCTGTAATAGTGGATTCATGATACTATACAGTTGTTATAACCTGAAGAACTTTACAACAAGCAAGAAGACTAAGCTTTGATGTATGTAAACTACAAAAAGATTTACTTAGCTGGGTATAAGGATAAAATGCACACTGTGATAAAGGAAATATAACAATATTAGATGTATGAAACAACCTAAAAGAGGGAGAAAGTGGGAAAAGATCAGAAAGAGAAATTAAGGAAACCATCCCATTTATAAATGCATCAAAAAGAATAAAATACCTAGGAGTAAATTTAACCAAGGAGGTGAAAGACCTGTAATCTGACAACTATAAGACACTAACAAAAGAAATTGAAGGCAACACAAATAAATGGAAAGATATACCATGCTGATGGATTGGGAGAATACTAACCAAAGTGATCTACAGATTCAATGTAATTCCTATCAAAATACCAATGGCATATTCCACAGAACTGGAACAAATAACCCTAAAATTTATGGAATCACAGAAGACCTTGAATAGCCAAAGCAGTCTGAGAAAGAAGAACAAAGCTGGAGGTGTCATGCTCCCTGGTTTCAAACTGTACTATAAAGTTATAATAATCAAAACTGTATGGTCCTGGCATAAAAACTGGCACATAGATCAATGGAAGAGAATAGAGAGCTCAGAAATAAACCCATGTACATATGGTCAATTAATTTATGACAGGGGAGTCAAGGATATACAGTGGGGAAAAAAGAGTGTCCAATAAATGGTGTTGGGAAAACTGGATGGCTACAAGCAAAAGAATTAAGCTGGACTACTTTGTTATAACATATACAAAAAACCCTCAAAATTGATTATAGACTAAACTGTAAGACCTGAAACCATAAAACTCCTAGAAGAAAACATAAACAGTACACTCTTTGACACTGGTGCTAGCGATATTTTTTTGGATCTGTCTCCTCGGGCAAGGGCACCAAAAGTAAAAATAAATAAAAATTTAAAAATAAACTAAAAATCTCCTGCACAGCAAAGGAAACCATCAACAAAATTAAAATGAAATCTTTCCCTACTGAATGGAAAAGATATTTGCAAATACTATGTCTGATAAGGGGTTAATGTCCACAATATATAAAGAACACACAAAACTCAATATAAAAAATCTAATTAAAAAATAAGAGGATCTGAGTAGACATTTTTCCAGAGAAGGCATACAGATGGCAACAGACACATGAAAAGATGCTCAATGTTACCAACCATCAAGGAAGTGCAAATCAAAACCACAGTGAGATATCATCTCACGCCTGTCAGAATGGCCATCATCAAATAGATAACAAATAACAAGTGTTAGGGAGGATGTGGAGAGAAGGGAACTTCTGTGCACTGTTGCTGGGATGGTATATTTGTGCAGCTATATGGAAAACAGTATGGAGGCTCCTCAAAAAATTAAAAATAGAACTACTGTATGACCTAACAATTCCAATTCTGGGTATTTACCTGAAGAAAACAAAACTATTAATTTGAAAAGATATATGCACCCTTAGGCTCATTGCAGTATTATCTACAGTAGCCAACATTTGGAAGAAACCTAAATGCCCACTGATAGATGAAAGGATAAAGAAGATTTGTTATACATACACACATGCATGCACACATTCATACCTATACATACACATATAGTGGAATATTACTCAGCCATAAAAAGAATGTAATCTTGCCATTTGAGGCAATATGGGTGGACATGGAGGGTATTATGCTAAGTAAAATAAGTCAGGCAGAGAAAGAAAAATACTACAGGATCTCACTCACATGTGGAATTTAAGAAACAAAACAAATGAACAAACAAAACAAAACAGACACAGGCTCACAGATGCAGAGAACAAATTTCTGGTCACCAAAGGGGAGGGGAGGGGGAGTTGAGCAAAAAAGGTAAAGGGGATTAAGAGGTACAAACTTTCGGTTATAAAATCAATAATACATGTGGATGTAATGTACAACATAGGGAATTTAGTCAATAATATCACAATAACTTTGGTGACAGCTGGTTACTAGATTTGCTGTGATCAATTCGTAATGTATGTATAACTGCTGAATCCCTATGTTGTACACTTGAAACTAACATAATATTGTGTGTCAATTATACTTCCATAGTATACTGCTATAACTCTATACTGGGAGTAAACAAATAAATGGATGGTGCAGCCAGATTTCTCGTTGTTAGAGAGAGGAACTGTAGACAAACAGGGGAAGGCTATAATGACAGTGTGGTAACAAATTAGAGTTGAAGACCTCAGCATGAATACATGTTTAAATTAATATAATATAGATGGATATTATATATATATATATATATATATACACACACACACACACACATATGTATATACACATACAAGTTAACACACATATGTCCTTGCTCTGTCAGCTAAGAAAGGCTAGAAGCAGTGACACCCAGTAGCAACAAGCACACCTAACACTCAGATATTGGTTTGTAATACCATTCTTCAATTTAAAAGCTTTGGGAAAATAGTTGATTCTAGGGTTCTGGCAAGAAATATACAAGATGAGCCTGGAACATCTCATAGTTCCAGAATTTAATGAATTGCTCAAAACCAAAACCAAAACACAATGATGGGTAAGCGTCAAAAGGACACAAGATCCAACTGAAAGAGCTTCCCATTGTCAAAGCTGGAACAATTTGAGCCACAAAATAAAATAATATTTGGTTATAACCAAGCATATTAAATAAATATTTTGAGTGTATATTGATATAAATAAATAATTAAATAAATAATTGGGGTGAATAGACAGACCTCCCATGCATAACTCCTCACTCCTTAAAGTGTATGCTGCTTATAGTAACTTTCTTCCAAAGAGCACGGTATAGAAAGGGGGGAAAGTAGCTTTACAGTGGAGAATACTAACACTACCTCGGCCATGGTTAAGATCAATAGTTATGTCATGTTAATAGTATATACTTTTGATATGATGTGATGAGAATGGCACTTTACCAATGTGGTCTTCCTTCCCAAACCTGCAACCCAAGTCTAATCATGACATAAACTCAAACAAATCCCAGTTGAAAGACTCTCTCCAAGATACCTGACTAATTATTCCTCACAGCTGTCAGGATCATCAAAAACAAGGGAAGTTTGAAAAATTGTTACAGCCAAGAGGAGCCTGAGGAAACATGTTGACTAAATGTAATGTGCTATCTTGGATGGGATCTTGGAACAGAAAAAAGACATTAAGTAAAATCCAAAGAAGTCTAGAGATCTGGATTTCAGTTAACAACATAGTTTCATTAAATTGTAACAAAAGTACCATACTGATGTAAGATGTTAATAATAGGGAGAAATGGGTGCAGGGTATGTGGGAGCTCTCTTTGCAATTTTATGTAAATCTAAATCTATTCTAAAATAAAATGTGTTTAAAAAGTCTTTAAAATATGTAACTCAAATGTGGGAGAGTCAAGTTTAAGTGTAGGAATGGGAATCTCTGTTGGAAATCAAATCCCACATGTTTATTTTCAGTTAGAAATCATTGCTCAGTGGTTAAAAGAAGTTAAAAATTTACTGATGAAAAAAAGCCCTCCTTGAGATGTATGATGAGAGAGGGTTAGACAGTTCTGCTGAGTGAAATGATCTGAGTTTGAGTTTTATTCTGATCAAAGACAACTGGGAAAATTGCATGTCATCTCTGAACCTCAGTCTTCTTATCTATAAAATGGGGCCAATAATTGCATATACCTCATTTAATTGTCATATTGATGTAATGAAATAACATATGTACAGGCATACCTCAGAGATATTGTGGGTTAAGTTCCAGGACATCACAAAAAAGCAAACATGACAATAAAGCCAGTCTCATGATATTTTTGGTTTCATGGTGCATATAAAAGTTATGACATATATATGGAATCTAAAAAAAATGCTTCTGATGAACCTAGGGGCAGGACAGGAAAAAAGACGCAGATGTAGAGAATGGACTTGAGGAGACGGGTGTAGGGGGAGGGAAAGCTGGGATGAAGTGAGAGAGTAGCACTGACATATATATACTACCAAATGTAAAATAGATAGCTAGTGGGAAGCTGCTGCATAGCACAGGGAGGTCAGCTCGATGCTTTGTGATGACCTAGAGAGGTGGGATAGGGAGGGTCGAAGGGAGGCACGAGAGAGGGAAAGTGGGGATATATGTATAAGTATAGCTGATTCACTTTGTTATACAGCAGAAACTAGCACACTGTTGTAAAGCAATTATACTCCAATAAACACGTTTAAAAAAAAGTTATGGGCTTCCCTGGTGGCGCAGTGGTTGAGGGTCCGCCTGCGGATGCAGGGGACACGGGTTCGTGGCCCGGTCTGGGAGGATCCCACATGCCACAGAGCGGCTGGGCCTGTGAGCCATGGCCGCTGGGCCTGCGCGTCCGGAGCCTGTGCTCCGTGACCGGAGAGGCCACAACAGTGAGAGGCCCGCATACCGCAAAAAAAAAAAAAAAAAAAAGTTATGTTTACACTCTACTGTAGTCTATTAAGCATGCAACAGCATTATATCTAAAAAAGCTATGTACATGTCTTAATTTAAAAGTACTTTGTTGCTAAAATATGCTAACCATCATCTGAGCCTTCAGAGAGTCGTAATGTTTTTGCTGGTGAAAGCTTTGAAGCATTGCAAGAATTACCAAAATGTGACACAGAGACACTCAGTGAGCAAATGTTGTTGGAAAACTGGTGCCGATAAACTTGCTGCAGGGTTGCCACAAACCTTCAATTTGTAAAACCTATGCAGCATCTGTGAAGCACAACAAAGCACAAAGCACAGTAAAACGAGGTGTGCCTATAAAGTGCTCAGCACAATTCTTACTGGCCCATGGTAAGCCCTGAACAAATAGTGACTGCTATTAATATGGCAAAGGGCATTATAACAAGCAGAATGATAAAGGGCACAGGCTCTACAGCCATCCTGGCTTTGTACCCCAGTTCCATCCTTTCCTAACATCACAATCCTTGGGCACATTTCTAATCTTTCTCTGCTTTAGTTTCCCACCTTAACACTATTAGTGTTAATAATAGTGCCTTTCTCACTGGATTGTGGTGAGGATGAGTTAGCAGATGTAAATCACTTAGAAAAGAGTCTGGCATATGTATTAATTAATGTATTAATTATGACTGTTACATAGGTACCTCTATTAAAGGATCTCAAGCTAAATGACTAACTGGCTTTGCAGGGCTGAGAAATCACATAGAATACGTTTTGAAATCTGGGTACTCAGAGCTGGAGACACCACAATCAATGAGAAAGATGAGGTCCTTTTGCTCTTGCACTTTGGTCCTTGGATCAGTTTTCATATTTTTCTTAGCATATACTTAACATTGTCACAAACTATCTTTTTAGACCCTCTTGCCAGAGGTTGAGATTAAGATTGCAGTCCTTTGAAGGGTATTATGACACTACTTCATTCTCAGCTGTAACCTTGAGCCTGACAAGATCTTCAGTTCAGAGGAGAAACCTGAGTGCTGGACGTGGTCTCTGACTCCTACAGTACAAGCATCCAGGGAGGAATGAATGCTGGACTTAAATTTTTTTTTTTTAGTCATGGGACTCTAGGTACATATTCTTTTCATTTAAAATGCTTTTGTTTTTACTAAATAATTATATCATGTTTGAAAATGCTTCACTTACAAAAAGTGATTCTTTAAAATGTTTTAATGTTTTAAAATTTTTAAAAACTCATAAAAATTATTCATTTTATGTAAAATTTCTAGAATTTATCACTTTCCCAGCTTTGACCCAATGCACAAGTCAAGTTTATTTCTGCTGTTTGAGGAGATTCAAGGGAAACTGTGATGGAGAACTCTATAGATGAGTGGTTCTGTTGTTGGTGCTACCTTTACAGTGCCAGTATCAATGAGCATCTGCCCCAGCTCCATCCCTGAACTCCCAACTCCCAAATTATAGTCCAAGTTTAGACTTAGAACAATATAGAACAATTTCCAAGATGAGGGAATCTTTTATTTATGTGGTACAACAATGTTATGTAACCAGGCAAGTTCATCTTCATTCTTTATAATGAGTATATGGGATGATATGTCTCTTAATGATTGGCCCTTTGTAGTCAGTTTCCATGGTTATGGCATCTTCTAATTCTGCCTCAGACCTATGGTGTGAAAGATGGGAAATGCTATCTCTGTTCAGTCATCTGGTTCCTTGAGACAGGGAAGAATGTCAGAAGTGGACACATAAGCATAATAACTAAGGCCACAAGTTTTGATTGTACATACCCAGGGGTGAGTCTTGTTTCTCATCCTCGTCAATTGCATGGCTCATAGAAAGCATTCTAACCTCCAGTTTTCTTAATACCTACTCCACAGAGGAGTTCTTGTGAGGATGAAACTGGACCAATACAAATGAAGTACTTCACATAGTGCCAGGCACATGGTAGGTTTTGATCAAAATCAGTTGTATTTATTAATAAGACTTATTGCATGCATTCTTTACATCTTGAAATAAATTCTTCCAAGGACTGATTCACGAAACCCTTTTGGAATTTTGAAAAGTTTAGTTCAAAAATCTCTATTCTTAGTGCAGAAAACTCCCTGATATAGAAAATAAAAACAGCAGAATCCAAATCAGCTTTCAGGATAAGCTCTACCGTTGCTTCATTGCATCATTTTGGGCAAGTTTGTATTTGTTTCCTAATCTGGTAAAATGCGGTTCCTCCTCTCACCCCTAGGGTTTCATTAGACTTCACCAGAGAGAGCCTCCTTCTTTAAATAAAATAAGAACAAACAAAACACTTTCCTGAATCGGCCATTATCTCATCTCATCCATATTATTCAGTGTTTGTTGTCCAGTCATGACTGCCGCATTTAAACGTACAGAACATTTATGGCAAACATTCCTTCCCAATTTCCTCTTGTTTTATTAGCTTGATATTTCTCAGTACGGATCATGTCCCTAAGTATATGAAATCGTTTAGCTAACATTCCCTACTGTACCTAAGTAGATCGTTAAACCAAACGAAATAAAGTGAAACTACTTTCCATTCATGTTGCCGAACTTAACTTCGTATTCATTAGGATGTAGCAATAATGTTTTTAGTGTTAACATTTATTGAATACATGCTGTGTATCAGACAATGTGCTAAGCATCTTATGTGCATTAATCCTCATAATGAACATGTGAAGAAGATACCATTATTATCCTCGTTTTATAGCTGAACTATATGCTTAGAGAGATTTCTAACTTTCTAAATTCAAACACTTCAAAAAATGGGTAAGTTAGGTTTTAAACCAAGGTGTCTTTGACTGTGGCACTCTTACTTTAACTATTTGGTTTCTGGAGTCTCTGGAAATTAGAAATAACAGAAAAAGACACTACCTTTCACCTGAAAATTTAAGAAAAAAAATGTAAAAACCAGAAGGAGGTCTTTATATTAACAGCTTATTGAATGTAGTGATGGTTTTTAGCTGAATATACATAATTAATTTCCTCTCAAATCAATTTGACATCTAAATAATGCAGCACCAGCAAATGGGCTCTCAGCTGGCCAAACATTAAGAGATATATTGCCCCATATACTCATCATAAAGAATGAAGGTGAAAAACTTGCCTGGTTACATAACATTGTTTTACAATATAAATAAAAGATTCTCTCATTTTGGCAATTGTTCTGTACTGTTCTAAGTTTTGCTAAATCAGACTTCCTTCTAATCTAACAGATGCCAGCAGTTTAAAAGCAGTTCAAGAATCCTTATTTATATCTTGTGTTCAGCTTTGAATAAAATGGGTCAGCAAATGCAGAGGGAGAGGGGAAAAAGGCATAACTTAAAAATGGAATTTATTTCCAGCCTTCTAAACACAGATTTCCAATAAACATCCACTTAGAGAACCATTTCATTAAGCTAACTGCAGCCGAAAACAAGTTCCCTGATGTTTCTTTGAGCATTTTATTTTATAAAATGAACCATTACTTTCTATGTTTTGGCTTGACAATCTTTCCCCCCAAATTGTGTAATTTTTGCATTTGTCACTCAAATTGCTTGTATTTATGGAGAATTGTTCCAAGACATTTATGCTTTGGAATGAGACTCAATATGGTGGCATGAGTTTAGAGAAGCAAACCAGTAAGGTGCATTGCTTTGTCCTTTAAAAAACTGGAGAGGGTCTAACCTCCTCCTTTCAATTCAAGTTTAGCAACTGCTTAAGGACAATTCTGAGGTGGCTGAAATGAACTGGTAATAAACAAGATGGATAGCTGTGGCACTATGAGAATGCAGGGGAAATGGAAACCAGGGCTTTCAAAGCTCTCCTTCATCTGTAGTTTGGTAAATAATCCAGATATTTGCAAACCCATTCTTTTTTTTTTTTTTAACATCTTTATTGGAGTATAATTGGTGTCTTAGTTTCCCCTTTATAACAAAGTGAATCAGCTATATGTATACAAATATCCCCATATCTCCTACCTCTTGCCTTTCCCTCCCACCCTCCCTATCCCAGCCCTCTAGGTGGTCACAAAGCACAGAGCTGATCTCCCTGCGCTATGTGGCTGCTTCCCACTAGCTATCTATTTTATATTTGGTAGTGTATATATGTCCATGCCACTCTCTCACTTCGTCCCAGCATACCCTTCCCCCTCCCCATGTCCTCAAGTCCATTCTCTACGTCTGCATCTCTATTCCTGTCCTGAACCTTGGTTCTTCAGAACCATTTTTTGATTTGATTTGATTTTTAGTTTGCATATATGTCTTAAGATATAGTATTTGTTTTTCTCTTTCTGACATACTTCACTCTGTATGACACACTCTAGCTCCATCCACCTCACTACAAATAACTCAGTTTTGTTTCTTTTTAGGGCTAACATCCCATTGTATATATGTGCCACATCTTCTTTATCGATTCATCTGTCGATGGACACTTAGGTTGCTTCCATGTCCTGGCTATTGTAAATAGTGCTGCAATGAATATTGTGGTACATGACTCTTCTTGAATTATGGTTTTCTCAGGGTATATGCCCAGTAGTGGGATTGCTGGGTTGTATGGTAGTTCAATTCTTAGTTTTTTAAGGAACCTCCATCCTGTTCTCCATAGTGGCTGTATCAATTTACATTCCCACCAATAGTGCAAGAGGGTTCCCTTTTCTCCACACCCTCTCCAGTATTTATTGTTTGTAGATTTTTTGATGATGGCAATTCTGACTGGTGTGAGGTGATATCTCATTGTAGTTTTCATTTGCATTTCTCTAATGATTAATGATGTTGAGCATCCTTTCATGTGTTTGTTGGCAATCTGTATATCTTCTTTGGAGAAATGACTGTTTAGGTCTTCTGCCCATTTTTGGATTGGGTTGTTTGTTTTTTTTGATATTGAGCTGCATGAGCTGCTTGTAATTTTTGGAGATTAATCCTTTGTCAGTTGCTTCATTTTCAAATATTTTCTTCCATTCTGAGGGTTGTCTTTTTGTCTTGTTTATGGTTTCCTTTGCTGTGCAAAAGCTTTTAAGTTTCATTATGTCCCATTTTTTTAATTTTTGTTTTTATTTCCATTTCTCTAGGTGGTGGCTTAAAATGGATCTTGCTGTGATTTATGTCATAGAGTGTTCTGCCTATGTTTTCCTCTAAGAGTTTGATAGTGTTTGGCGTTACATTTAGGTTTTTAATCCATTTTGAGTTTATTTTTGTGTATGGTGTTAGTGTTCTAATTTCATTCTTTTACATGTAGCTGTTCAGTTTGCTGAGCACCACTTATTGAAGAGGCTGTCTTTTCTCCTTTATCAAAACTAAGGTGACCGTATGTGCATGACTATATCTCTCGGCTTTCTATCCTGTTCCATTGGTCTACATTTCTGTTTTTGTACCAGTCTGATACTGTCTTGATTACTGTAGCCTTGTAGTATAGTCTGAAGTCCAGGAGCCAGATTCCTCCAGCTCTGTTTTTCTTTCTCAAGATTGCTTTCGCTATTTGAGGTCTTTTGTGTTTCCATACAAATTGTGAAATTTTTTGTTCTAGTTCTGTGAAAAATGCCATTGGTAGTTTGATAGGGATTGCATTGAATCTGTAGATTGCTTTGCTTAGTATAGTCATTTTAGCAATGTTGATTCTTCCAATCCAAGAACATGGTATATCT
The DNA here is from genome assembly GCF_951394435.1 of Stenella coeruleoalba. Taxonomy (NCBI): domain Eukaryota; kingdom Metazoa; phylum Chordata; class Mammalia; order Artiodactyla; family Delphinidae; genus Stenella; species Stenella coeruleoalba. Next base: position 121,323,454 of record NC_137148.1, on the reverse strand, counting down.
CTCCATCTATTTGTGTCATCTTTAATTTCTTTCATCAGTGTCTTATAATTTTCTGCATACAGGTCTTTTGTCTCCTTAGGTAGGTTTATTCCTAGATATTTTATTCTTTTTGTTGCAATGGTAAATGGGAGTGTTTCCTTAATTTCTCTTTCAGATTTTTCATCATTAGTGTATAGGAATGCAAGAGATTTATGTGCATTAATTTTGTATCCTGCTACTTTACCAAATTCATTGATTAGCTCTAGTAGTTTTCTGGTAGCATCTTTAGGATTCTCTATGGATAGTATCATGTCATCTGCAAACAGTGACAGCTTTACTTCTTCTTTTCCAATTTGGGTTCCTTTTATTTCTTTTTCTCCTCTCATTGTTGTGGCTAAAACTTCCAAAACTATGTTGAATAAGAGTGGTGAGAGTGGGCAACCTTGTCTTGTTCCTGATCTTAGTGGAAATCGTTTCAGTTTTTCACAATTGAGAATGATGCTGGCTGTGGGTTTGTCATATAGGGCCTTTCTTATGTTGAGGTGAGTTTCCTCTCTGCCTACTTTCTGGAAGGTTTTTATCATAAAATTGGTGTTGAATTTTATCGAAAGCTTTTTCTGCATCTATTGAGATGATCATATAGTTTTTCTTCTTCAATTAGTTAATATAGTTTATCACGTTGATTGATTTGTGTATATTGAAGAATCCTTGCATTCCTGGGATAAACCCCACTTGATCATGGTGTATGATCCCTTTAATGTGCTGTTGGATTCTGTTTGCTAGTATTTTGTTGAGGGTTTTTGCATCTATGTTCACCAGTGAAATTGTTCTGTATTTTTCTTTCTTTGTGACATCTTTGTCTGGTTTTGGTATCAGGGTGATGGTGGCCTTGTAGAATGAGTTTGGGAGTTTTCCTCCATCTGCTATATTTTGGAAGAGTTTGAGAAGGGTAGGTGTTAGCTCTTCTCTAAATGTTTGATAGAATTCACCTGTGAAGCCATCTGGTCCTGGGCTTTTGTTTTTTGGAAGAATTTAAATCACAGTTTCCATTTCAGTGATTGTGATTGGTTTGTTTATATTTTTTATTTCTTCCTGGTTCAGTCTTGGAAGGTTGTGCTTATCTAAGAATTTTTCCATTTCTTCCAGGTTGTTCATTTTATTGGCATAGAGTTGCTTGTAGTAATCTTTCATGATCCTTTGTATTGCTGCAGTGTCAGTTGTTATTTCTCCTTTTTCATTTCTAATTCTATTGATTTGAGTCTTCTCCCTTTTTTTCTTGATGAGTCTGGCTAATGGTTTATCAATTTTGTTTATCTTCTCAAAGAACCAGCTTTTAGTTTTTTTGATCTTTTCTATTGTTTCCTTCATTTCTTTTTCATTTATTTCTTATGTGGTCTTTATGATTTCCTTCCTTCTGCTAACTTTGGGGGGGGTTTTGTAATTTGTTTAATTGCTTTAGGTATAAGGTTAGGTTGTTTATTTGAGATGTTTTTTTTTCCTTGAGGTAACGTTGTATTGCTATAAACTTCCCTCTTAGAACTGCTTTTGCTGTATCCCATAGATTTTGGGTCATCGTGTTTTCATTGTCATTTTTTTCTAGGTATTTTTTGAGTTCTTCTTTGATATCTTCAGTGATCTCTTGGTTATTTATTAGTGTATTATTTAGCCTCCATGTGTTTGTTTTTTTTTGGTTTTTTTGGTGGTACACGGTCCTCTCACTGTTGTGGCCTCCCCTGTTGCAGAGCACCGGCTCCAGACGTGCAGGCTCAGCAGCCATGGCTCACGGGCCCAGCCGCTCCACGGCATGTGGGATCCTCCCGGACCGGGGCACGAACCCATGTCCCCTGTATCAGCAGGCAGACTCTCAACCACTGTGCCACCAGGGAAGCCCCATGTGTTTGTATTTTATACAGATTTTTTCCTGTAATTGATATCTAGTCACATAGCATTGTGGTCGGGAAAGATACTTGATAGGATTTCAATATTCTTAAATTTACTGATGCTTTATTTGTGACCCAAGATATGATCTATGCTGGAGAATGTTCCAGGAGCCCTTGAGAAGAAAGAGTATTCTGTTGTTTTTCGATGGAATGTCCTATAAATATAAATTAAGTCCATCTTGTTTAATGTATCATTTAAAACTTGTGTTTCTTATTTTCATTTTGGATGATCTGTCCATTGGTGTAAGTGTGGTGTTAAAGCCCCTCACTATGGTGGTGTTACTGTCGATTTCCACTTTTATGGCTGTTAACATTTGCCTTATGTATTGAGGAGCTCGTATGTTGGGTGCATAAATATTTACAATTGTTATATCTTCTTCTTGGATTGATCCCTTGATCATCATGTAGTGCTCTTCTTTGTCTCTTGCAACAGTCTTTGTTTTAAAGTCTATTTTGTCTGATATGAGAATTGCTACTCTAGCTTTCTTTTGATTTCCATTTGCATGGAATATCATTTTCCATCCCCTTTCTTTCAGTTGGTATGTGTCCCTAGGTGTGAAGTGGGTCTCTTGTAGACAGCACATATACGTGTCTCATTTTTGTATCCATTCAGGCTGTCTATGTCTTTTGATTGGAGCATTTAATCCATTTACTTTTAAGGTAGTTATTTATATGTATGTTCCCATTACCATGTTCTTAATTGTTTTGGGTTTGGTATTGTAGGTCTTTTCCTTCTCTTGTGTTTCCTGCCTAGAGAAGTTCCTTTCCTGTTTGCTGTAAAGCTGGTTTGGTGGTGCTGAATTCTATTAGCTTTTGCTTTTCTGTAAAAGTTTCAATTTCTCCTTCGAACCTGAATGAGATCCTTGCTGTGTAGAGTAATCTTGGTTGTAGGTTTTTCCCTTTCATCACTTTAAATATGTCCTGTCACTCCTTTCTGGTTTGCAGAGTTTCTGCTGAAAGTTCAGCTGTTAACCTTATGGGGATTCCCTTGTATGTTATTTGTTGTTTTTCCCTTGCTGCTTTTAATATCTTTTCTTTGTATTTAATTTTTGATAGTTTGATTAATATTTGTGTTGGCATGTTTCTCCTTGGATTTATCCTGTATGGGACTCTCTGAGCTTCCTGGAATTGACTATTTCCTTTCCCATATTAGGGAAGTTTTCAACTATAATCTCTTCAAATATTTTCTCAGTCTCTTTATTTTTCTCTTCTTTTTCTGGGACCCCTATAATTCAAATGTTGATGTGTTTAATATTGTCCCAGAGGTCTCTGAGACTGTCAATTGTTTTCATTCTTTTTTCTTTATTCTGCTCTGCAGTAGTTATTTCTACTATTTTATCTTCCAGATCCCTTATCCATTCTTCTCCCTCTGGTATTCTGCTATTTATTCCTTCTAGAGAAGTTTTAATTTCATTTATTGTGTTCTTCATCATTGTTTGTTTTCTCTTTAGTTCTTCTAGTTCCTTGTTAAACATTTCTTGTATTTTCCCCATTCTATTTCCAAGATTTTGGATGATCTTTACTATCATTCTGAATTCTTTTTCAGGTAGACTGCCTAGTTCCTCTTCATTTGTTAGGTCTGGTGGGTTTTTACCTTGCTCCTTCATCTGCTGTGTGTTTCTCTGTTTTCTCATTTTGCTTAACTTACTGTGTTAGTGGTCTCCTTTCCGCAGCCTGCAGGTTTGTAGTTCTCGTTGTTTTTGGTGTCTTCCCCCAGTGGGTAAGGTTGGTTCCGTGGGTTTTGTAGGCTTCCTGGTGGAGGGGACTGGTGCCTATGTTCTTGTGGATGAGGCCAGTCTTGTCTTTCTTGTTGGCAGGACTGTGTCCGGTGGTGTGTTTTGGGGTGTCTGTGATCTTATTATGATTTTAAACAGCCTCTCTGTTAATCGGTGGCATTGTGTTCCTGTCTTGCTAGTTGTTTGGTATAGGGTGTCCAGCACTGTAGCTTGCTGGTCATTGAGTGGAGCTGGGTGTTAGCGTTGAGATGGAGATCTCTGGGAGAGCTTTCACCATTTGAATTTACGTGGAGCCGGGAGGTCTCCGGTGGACCAATGTCCTGAACTCGGCTCTCCCACCTCAGAGACACAGGCCTGACACCCGGCTGGAGCACCAAGACCCTGTCAACCACACAGCTCAGAAGAAAAGAGACAAAACAAGAAAGGAAAAACTAAAATAAAATAAAGTATTAAAATTTTAAAAATATATTTTAAATTTTAAAAATTATTAAAATTAAAAAAATTGAAGATTAATAAAAAGAAAGAGAGAAAGAATAGAGCAGCCAAACCAAAAAACAAATCCACCATGATAGCAAGAGCTAAAAACTATACTAAAAAAAAAAAAAAAAAAGAAATGGACAGACAGAACTCTAGGACAAATGGTAAAAGCAAAGCTATACAGTTAAAATCATACAAAGAAGCATACACATATACATTCACAAAAAGAGAAAAAAGAAAAAAATATATCTATATATCTAAAGAAGAAAAGGAAGAGAGCAACCAAATCAATAAACAAATCTACCAATAATAATAAACACTAACTACTAAACTAAGAAACATAAAACCAGGAACAAATTAGATGCAGAAAAGAAACCCCAAGTCTACTGTTGCTCCCAAAGTCCACTGTCTCAATTTTTGGATGATTCATTGTCTGTTCAGGTATTCCAGAGATGCAGGGTACATTAAGTTGATTGTCGAGATTTAATCTGCTGCTCTTCAGGCTGCTGGGAGAAATTTCCCTTTCTATTCTTTGTTTCCACAGCTCCTGGGGTTCAGCTTTGGATATGACCCCACCTCTGCGTGTAGGTAGCCTGAGGGCATCTGTTTTTTTACTCAGACAGGCGGGGGTTAAAGTATCAGCTGATTCGGGGGCTCTGGCTCACTCAGGCTGGGGGGAGGGTGGGGTACGGACTGCGGGGCGAGCCTGTGGTGGCAGAGGCCAGCATGAGATAACAGGCAGATAACAGCCTGAGGCGTGCCGTGTGTTCTCCCCCAGAAGTTGTCCCTGGATGACAGGACCCCGGCAGTGGCGGGCTATACAGGCTCCCAGGAGGGGAGGTGTGGATAGTGACCTGTGCTTGCACACAGGCTTCTTGGTGGCTGCAGCAGCAACCTTAGTGTCTCATGCCTGTCTCTCGTGTCTGCACTGATAGCGGTGGCTCACACCCGTCTCTGGAACTCATTTAGGCAGTACTCTGAATCCCCTCTCCTCGCACACCCCGAAACAATGGTCTCTTGCCTCTTAGGCAGTTCCAAACTTTTCCCCGGACTCCCTCCCGGCTAGCTGTAGTGCACTAGCCCCCTTCGGACTTTGTTCATGCAGCCAACCCTAGTCCTCTCCCTGGGATCTGACCTCCAAAGCCCAAGCCTCAGCTCCCAGCCCCCGCCCACCCCGGCGGGTGAGCAGACGAGCCTCTTGGGCTGGTGAGTGCCAGTCGGCACCGATCCTCTGTGCAGGAATCTCTCCATTTTGCCCTCCGCACCCTTATTGCTGTGCTCTCCTCCGTGGCTCCGAAGCTTACCCCCTGCCCCCACCATCTCCTCCAGTGAAGGGGCTTCCTAGTGTGTGGAAACTTTTCCTCCTTCACAGCTCCCTCCCAGAGGTGCAGGTCCTGTCTCTATTCTTTTGTCTCTGTTTTTACTTTTGCCCTACCTAGTTACGTGGGGAGTCTTGCCTTTTGGGAAATCTGAGGTCTGCCAGCGTTCAGTAGGTGTTCTGTAGGAGTTGTTCCACATATAGATATATTTATGATGTATTTGTGGGGAAGAAAGTGATCTCCCCGTCTTACTCCTCTGCCATGTTGAAGGTCTCCTTTGCAAACCCATTCTTAACCACTTCACCCCCAAGTGATGAAGTTTTACCGATGGAGAATTAATGGAATGTGAAGAAAAATTGAAACAAGTTGTCAGAAGGAAAAATTTCAGTATACAAACTTTGCATAGGCAAGTGACACTTAAGAAAAACTCAGGAGTTAATTAATCTCAATAGAATTTGGCTTTGGTGTCTTTGGTTAAATAGTCAAACTGAGAGAAAAGATTCTATTCAATTTTTTCTAAGATGGTTGTACTTCATGCCTGGTAATAAGCCTAGGAGATGCACAGTTAAGAAGGGAGTATTTTAGCTTGTGGAGAAACTCTCAGCCTAGTAGCTACATGTTCATTCTGTTGCCAAAACTTGGCCTCTGTTCACCGTGTCAAATAGAAACATGGAGACAGTTTTGGGTGAAGTAGAAAAGCATAGCTCTACTGCTTTGCCAGGCAAAGGGGGCCACAGCAGGCTAATGCCCTCAAAACTCTGTGTCCCACTGTGGAGTGGGTAGTGAGGAGTCTTATGGTGTTCCAGGAGCAGGGTGCGGTCAGCTTGTGGACTTTCTTCTGATTGGTTGGTGGTGAGGTGATCAGGAGTCAGTATCATCAACCTTCTGGTTCCAACTGGTCTGGGGTCTACGTGCTTGTGGGCAGCATACAGTTAACTTCTCCCACTAGGTTGGGGTTTTAGTATCTGCAAAACAGGTCAAAGGACATGGCTCAGAATATTATCTATAGTTCTCGAGGAGGAACTAAAGGTCCTTGACTTTGTTTAATGGCTAAAGTATTATTATTTTGTCTTGCTTGACCGTTTTTCTTTCTTTCTTCATATTCTCACTTCTCTGGTTAAATTTATTCTTTGACTGAAGTTTTTCTATAGGCAAAAGTCAGGCGGAGGACATGGGTGGGTGTCTATTCTGGGAAGGCCTCATAGGGTCCCGCTCGGTTACAATTCTACCTTTCAAAAGATCAGATACAATAATGATAATTAGAATAAGCACACCCTAGAGCCATTTATTGAACATTTACTGCATGCTGGTAGGGTGCTAAGATAATAAAAGTAGATTCAATCATGTCCACTTCATGATGGCCATAAAAATGAGTATGATTATTATTGTTAACAGCAACAACTATCATTGTGAACTGTTTATCACAGACAGTATACTAAATACATTACATGGTGGTTTCACTAGATCTTCACAAGTAGGTACTATAATTATCCCCAATTTTCAGATGAGAAAACTGAGAGGTGGAGTGATTTACCCAAATTTCATGGCTAGCTAAGATCCTAATTCAGGCAGTCTAAAACTCCAAAGTGTATGCTTTTGAGCACTGTGCTATATTCTCTCCTGTGTTCTTACTGTTTGCAGATAAGTTAACAGGCCTACAGAGGTTATGTCTCTTTACCAAGATCCCACAGTTGATAAATGGCAGACTTGAGAATCAAACACAGGTTTCTCTGGTTTGTAATCCAGGGTATCTAATGGATCAGGCATGGAATTAGTGAAAGCCCACTATAAAAATGATATGAAATAATATGTTGCAGAAGACAAGATTGGAGGGCAACAAAAACTGTCTTTAGCTGCCTCACTTCTATGCATATGAACTCTAAACTGTAAAGAAACCTGGAAATGTATATTTCATTCCTTGCACTCCCTCTTTGCTATACCTATAATGATGCCCAAAGTTATGGCATTTTACTCTTGTTTTATAAGGGTAAAATACATACCAGTTCTCTTGAAATTCTTTTTGTGCATATGTGTCTTTCCTAATTATATCTGTCTTTTCTAAAAACTGAACGTTGTGCTACATTTGCTGACTCTTTACTGTGTGTGTGTTTCAATTCCCTGATCTTCTTTTCTTACATGCCCTTCTCTTTTCCATTGTTGGTTTTCCAAAGTATCAGTTATTTTCTCAGTAGCTTTGTATATCAGTATTAAAAGACTGTTCTTATTACTGAGGATAAACAGCTATTATTTATTTCATGCCTATAAGACTCTTGAACTTAATTCTGCAGTGTCTGATGCTCATTACAAATCTGCAAGGTAAATATCATTATCCCTATTTTAGAAATGAGAAAACTTAGGTTTAGAGAGGTTAAACAGCTTGTCTAACATGACACAGCCAATTAATTAAAAAAATAATAGCTATTATTTATTGAGGACATGAAATAAAGATTTAACCCAAGGCTGTGTCCTAAGTTGGATTCTCATTCTATTCTATTAATGCTGCCTTTTCTCCTTGGAGTTAACAAGCTATAATTATTAGGTTAGTGGTTTGTCACTGAAGGAACACATAAAACTCTCTAATCATGAGCACAAGTATGCTTTTATATGTTCTTTTTATATGAGCACACTGTGGAACATTCATGGGTCCTCACATCGTTTCCTTTGAAGGTATTGTCATTTCTATCTTATTTCATGGTAGGTACAGCAGGATAAGCTACCAGGATTGACCCAGGCAGGTACCATGCCTTATGTTAGTGCTACAGGATCAATTATCAAAAGGATAGAAGTCCTAGTATGTACTATAGGTGATTAGAGTTTAAATTGGCTTTGGACAGAAACAAAGAGAATAATCTTGGAAGGAGAGGGGACATCTATTTCCAATTGCCCACTGTAACTTAGCAGAACCTCTCTCTTACTCTAAGAGAGAGAAACCTCCCCAGTTTATAGACCACATGAGTTTTGGTAGTGGAGGCTCACTTCACTTCCAGGTCCAGAAGGTAAACAATTTTTTCCATTCTAACGAACATGACCATCACATTTCGGTGGCTAGGGATTTATTCTGGTTTGGACCTTTGGACCAAGTTGTAGCTCTCTAATCATTGAATTATTGAGAAAAATGCATGCTTTTCCAGATAAAGTTTTTAGGCTATTAGGATATAATCCTGATTTGCTGGTTACAACATTTACCATTTCTTGGAGAGAACCTGAGATTTGAGCCAACAAAGGAGAACGCAGAATGGAGAGGTGCAGTGAGAATTCTGATTTCATCTTTCGAGCATATGGGTCCCACTGCTCCTAAGGGCAAGAACCCCGTGGATTTTTCCAGTGTGTGAATTAATACATTATATTTCCACCCCAAAGCCAATTTTATCTGGGTTGATGTCATTTGCAACTAAATTATCCTGCGTAATCCAGCAAATAAGCAAATATATATATATATGAAAATTACAATCTATTACTATTTTTTTCATAAATCAAGCTGTACCTCATTATTAAGAGGATCTGCGAGCAAGCCAACGTCTAGAAAAACACGTCTCTGTTCTTCCTTTTCCCATCCAGAGAGAAATAGTAGATTAAAATACAAACATTTTCTGACTGCCAGCACACATATGCATATATATATATATATATATATATATATATATATATATATATATATATATATATATATATATATATATATATAGTAAACCTTCATACAGAGCTGCATGATGGTTCAGTTAATACATGCCATACATCAACACTATGTTTAAATCTACAATCAGGAGTGTATTTCTTTTTAACAACATGGGCAAAGAAATTATGTCCAGTTGCATTTTTACAAATTGCTCTCAGTTGTGACATTTATCTTCCATCCCAATCAAGTGTAATTTACCAGAAGGACTGCATAATATTTCTGTCTTTAAAATATGTGAGGTTTTTCTAATACCCTCTCATCCCTCCTACGGATGTTTTTGTAACATTTCCCCATCCCAAATTTCCCTACTAGGTAAGAGTGGGATGGATGTGGTTTAAACAAACTCATCCATATGTAATGGCTCCCCCGAACCCTATATACCACAGAAATATGATGACAAGTTAGTAAGAAGTTTCATTGTTTTAGTTCACAGTGGATAAATTAAAATAGCTTGAAAGTTTGAGGCCCAGTCTGATGTCAGTTATCTTAATGAAAAACGTGTGTTGGTGTAGGATGAGCTGATCGTTCACATAGTGATTGAGATACAAGAGGGCAGTAACATAAGGTCTGTTACTCTGGTCTGATGGAACCTTGGGACTCTAGTCCAGCAGTTGCCAAACCCTGGGCTGTGGATCTGTGGAAATCCATGATGAGGTTTCACCATGCTCTGGCAAAATAAGAAACATCAGTATTGGAGAGTCAGGTTATTCTTTTCCCAAAGCTAAATTTATTCCATTTAAAAGGACTGTTCCTTAATTCAAGATTATGTTCTTCCAATTCTTCGCTTTGAGATATTTTTTCTTGGGTAAAAGAATGGTGATATGAAATGAGTTTTGAAAATAAATAGGAAAAATTAAAAATTAGCAGTCCCATTTTTCTTGAATTTTTATTGGTTTGTCAACCAAGCACTGTTCTTGGCAATAATGATGATGTTAAGCACTAGCATTTGTGAAATGATATCATACACTGAGCACTATGCTAAATGGTTTGTGTATTTAATTCTCACCTCAACACTACTGCATAGGTGCTATTATTATCTCCATGTTACAGGTAAGGAAACTGAAGCCTATGGGGCTTAAGGAACTTGCCTAAGATCACAAAGCACAGTCAGAAAGTGAACTTTATGACCTCGTTCTTCAGAACTTCAGCATATCTGTCATTCAGAATGTGAATCTGCCAGATCAGGGATAATGATGGTGACATCTTTTTGACCCAGCTTGGCAAGAGAAACCTGAGAATGATAGCTAGTAGATATTTAAATGAGAATGGAGGAGTGCATTGATAAGTCTCCTGTTCTGGAAGGTTTTCAGATATGACAGTGCATAGACTGACAAAATCAGAAAGGGCTGCAGAAACTGGGAACTCCTTTTTCATATTATTGGTTACAAAAAAAAGAAAATGTTGCCTGGTAACTATTGTGGTTAATTTGAATAACAGAGTCCTATGCACTTCCTACTGTGTTACACTGCTGCAGTGTTTTTGTTCTGGATAAGAAGGTAACTGGGCCATCTCTGCTCGCATTTCCCCCCATGGTTCAGAAAAATTACTCTTGGATAAATTTCCTCAACTCTAGGGGATTTCTAGATCTCTTATTTTCCTTTCCACTCGAGGCCAAATATCTCAGAAAGGCAAGAGCCTAAAGCATCACAGAAAGCATTTTTTTTTCTACTATTGATGAATAAGAAAGTGTCACTCTAGATGTGACTAAAATAAGCAAAATATAATCCAAAGGTAGTGGACTGATTCTAAGGTTGCCCCTATGACTCCACCTACCGGTGGTCATACCCTTGTATGGGCTCCTCCCCTTGAGTGAGTTTCTGGCCAACTAAATATGGCAAGGATGATGGGATGTCACTTCTGTGGTTATGTTACATAGGATTGTCACACTTGTCTTGCTAGAACTCTCTTGCCCCTGCTGGCTTTTAAGAAGCAAACTGCCAAGCAAAGAGGGAGGAGATATGGGGATATATGTATATGTGTAGCTGGTTCACTTTGTTATAAAGCAGAAACTAACACACCATTGTAAAGCAATTATACTCCAATAAAGATGTTAAAAAAAAAAAAAGAAGCAAACTGCCATATTATGAACTGCCTAATGGAGAGGATCACGTGGTGAGGAACTGAGGGTGACCTCAGGGCAACAGCCAGCAGGAAACGAAGGCCCTCTTCCCACAGCCTGCAGAGAACTCAATTCTTCCAATGACAAAATGAGCTTGGACTTGGATCCTTCCACTCTGAAGGGATTCCATCCCTGACTAACACCTTGATTACAGCTTTGCAGAGGACCCCACTGTGCCTGGTCTCCTGACCTCCAGAAACTATAAAACAATAAGTGTGCATTGTTTTAAGCTGTTAATTGGTAGTAATGTTGCAATAGATAGCTAATACGTCAAGTTTGTGGCTTGAGAGGCTTAGATGATGCTGGTGAGATTCCCTGAGAAGGAAAATCCAAGGGAGGATCAGAGTCTGGGTGTGTGGAAAACAAGATGAGTTCGGTTTGGGAATGTAGAGTTTGAGGTGACTAAGGAGATCAAGGTGAAAGGTGTTTAATAGGTAGAGAGATATATGGTTCCGAGGCTTGGTCAGAGAAGACTCAAATGGAAATAGAGGCCTGAGAGTCATTAGATCTTACAGGCTGGATTCTGCAGAAGCATATTCTCAGATGGAAATTCAGGTGCAAGAATTTTATTAGGAGTGTTCTGAGATCAATACCTGTGTGAAACGAGGAGGCCATGGGAAGGGGTAGTGGGAGAACCTGTGTGTGATGCCGACTCAGCTTCAGCTTCCGCTGACCCCATGGTGAGCTCTGAAGCTAGAGTGGCCCAGTGAGGGGAGCAGGTCTTTACATCCCTCCATTGCTGGTTGTTCATTGCGTGTAGACCCTGAGAAGGCAGGACCTTGAGTGAAGTAGCTCTCTTCAGCTGAGGGAAATTCCTGGAGGGGACTGAGGGCTAGCAGTACTCCCAGCAGCTGGAGGAATAAATCCTTCAGTAGTACAGGGATTCTGGACATTCATGACAGTGTCCACTCTATTGGGAGCTGGAGCTATACATGTGGCTGTGAGTCCCCTCAGGAAGCTGGAAGACCGGGAGGTGGAAAGGGACAAGGACAGGGATGGAACCCTGGGGAACCCCAAGGACACTCTGAAGGGAAGAATGGGAAAACGCTGTTTACAAGTTAAATGAGTGGGGACTTTTTTTTTTTTTTTTGCAGTACGCGGGCCTCTCACTGTTGTGGCCTCTCCCGTTGCGGAGCACAGGCTCCGGCCGCGCAGGCTCAGCGGCCATGGCTCACGGGCCCAGCCGCTCCACGGCGTGTGGGATCTTCCCGGACCGGGGCACGAACCCGTGTCCCCTGCATCGGCAGGCGGACTCTCAACCACTGCGCCACCAGGGGAGCCCGAGCGGGGACTTTTGAGTTTTGTGTAAGGTGAGCAGCACTCCAAGGTTTGGGAGGTTGAATGATAAGGTGCATATTGTGTGGCACAAACATATTTATATTGGATCTGACACACTAGATATTCAGATCCTAAAAGATACAAAGATGAGATTACTCTTTGGTTCCACATTACTCATTTATATATACATATTATACATATAATATATATTATAAGTATATAATATCATATATATTCTATTCTATATAATATACAATATTATGTAATATATAATAATGTATTACATATAATGTTGTATAATATATGTAATCTAATGTTTTTAAATAACAATGAAGCCTTTATTGCTTCTCACCACTGAACAAAGTTTACCCAACACTTAGTAAGTGCCGGATACCATGCTGCTGCTGGAACACAAGAGTGACCTATGCAGTCTGGTGGGAGTCACATTCAGGAAAGACATTATCATTGTGCTCTGTGGCAAGTACCAGGGTTGGGGCAGCACAGAGAAGGTGCCCTTAGCCCAGAGTTGTCCAGGGCTCGTTCTGCTCTGCTCACCATTCATGCAGGTGAGTCAGCCAGGCAGGGTGTGGCTTCTGAGTCAGGGGGATCTGAGCTTCATTCCCCCCTGGCTTTTACCATTGTGCAGCCTCAAATGAGTTATTTAACCTCTGTTAACCTCAATTCCTGCAATTGTAAAATGGAGAAATAACCATTATCCTTCAGAGTTGCTCTAAGGACTATTTCTGATTCATTGATTCAACAAATATTTATTAAATACCCACAGTACGCCAACCTTATATTATCTTGTTCATGAAAGTTTTATCATCGCATCTTGAAAACATGAAATACACCATACTGCCAAATATGAACATTTACTATTGCAGAAAGTATTTCATGACTGTGACACAGCCGTTCATGAACCAACAAGATGAATCAGTAATTCTTTGTAAACAAGTGAAAGTAAGAAATTGAGCTGACATTTTTTAGGAGTTAGGAATTTGGTAACTTACCATTATCGTCAGAGAGGACAGGAAATTAACATCAGGGATAGCATTTTACACAGTGAATCTTGTTGGCCATTGTGATTTTAGAGAGTACCGATATTTGAATGATTCTCCTCTAGACCCTTTCAGTCATTCAGAGACACTTGCTCTCCATCATAGTCTTTCTCAAATCAAAGATGAATGCTTTTCTATGTCTGTGAGTCTGTTTCTGGTTTTGTATATAGATTCGTTTGTATTATTTTTAAATTCCTCATGTAGGTGATATCATATAATATTTGTCTTTCTCTGCCTGACTTACTTCACTTTGTATGATAATCTCTAGGTCCATCCATGTTGCTGCAAATGGCAATATTTCACTCTTTTTTATGGCTGAGTAATATTCCAGTGTGTGTATATGTGTGTGTGTACACACACCACATCTTCTTCTTCATCTATTCATCCGTCAATGGACATTTAGATTGTTTCCATGTCTTGGCTATTGTAAATAGTGCTGCTATGAACGTTGGGGTGTATGCATCTTTTTGAAGTACAGTTTTCATCTTTTCTGGATATATGCCCAGGAGTGGGATTGCTGGATCATATGATAGCTCTATTTTTAGTTTTTTAAGGAACCTCCATACTGTTTTCCATAGTGGCTGCACCAATTTACATTCCCACCAACAGTGTAGGAGGGTTCAGTTACCAAAGGAGAAAGGAAGGAGGGGAGAGATAAATTAGGAGTATGGAATTAACAGATACAAACTACTATACATAAAAATAGATAAGCAGCAAGGATTTACTGTATAACGCAGGGAACTATATTCAATATCTTGTAATAATCTATAAGGGAAAATAATCTGAAAAATATATATAACTGAATTGCTTTGCTGTACACCTGAAATTAACAAAATATTGTAAATCAACTATATTTCAATTTAAAAAATATGAACACTTTGACCATGTGGAACATCTACAAAGACCACAAACCAGGCTGAAAAGAGAAATTTTAAACTGCTACAAAGAGAGAGAGGCAACTTAGGTGAAACATTTTAATGGAATGGTATGCGTGAAAGATGTTAACCTCCAAGACCACAGCAGTACTTTTAACCAAAGCACATTTGCCACAGTGTGCTTCCATCAATTTCTTTAAAGTTTGTTTAAAGGAAAATTGTATCATGATCAAAAATGTTGTTGGAAAGTAAAAGAGGAACTAATCAATAAATGCTTGCTGAATTGATCATTGAGAAACAGTTCTGCTTTTTACCTTTATCCTGCATTCAAGTGACATCCTCGTGTGCTCAGTAGGTTTTTATCTCCTGTCGTTCTTCCTAATGATAAAAGTTGAATAATTACAGTGTGCCAGGAACTGCTAGAGGTACTTTATGTGTATTCATTCATTTAACTTGACTTACGAGGTACGTACCGTGATGAGTCACAATGTGTAGCTGAGGAAACTTGGACAGAGTGTTAAAGTGACTTCCTGAAAGTCACAATGTTGGGACTTGGTAGAGCCAAGATTTAACCCACATAGTACTCTGGCCTGGAGCTCTAGTTCTTTACCATTGCACTAAACAGTCTCTAAGAATTGTGAGACGGTGTCTCCTCATTTACCTCTAACACACCAATAGAACATGTGCCACTCTGCACACCATGTCACCATATCAATCACACTTTCGTTTTTCCCCAAACGGTCTATTGTCCACTTACAGCTCCAGACTCATTGCACACTGCTCTCTATTTTCCTGTCTTAGTCCTACTGATTTCACTCAGTCCCTCTCACACGTGGCAGTCTCTCCTGCCTGCCCTCAGGAAACATGTTGTTTCCTCATTCTTGGATCACCCATGTCCCCTTCTTTTTCTGGCTCATACGTACATCCTCTTCTGGAATTGATGTAAAGCTCCTTTCCTCCGGCTACCCTTCCCTGACTCTCTTCTTTGCAGCATGTTGCACAGGTATGATTAATTACTAAATTATTTATTTGCCTATTATCCCATATTAGATGCCTGTCTCCCCCGTTAGGCCCCGAAGTCCACGAGGACAAGGCCATGTCTTCCTGTATTCCAGTGACTTGAATAGCACCCTGCACAGAGCAAGTGATTGGTTAGTATTTGGGGGCTTGTGAGCTAAATGGCGGCCCCCCCAAGTAGTGCGAATTCATATGTTGAAGTCTTATACCCCTGTAACTCAGAATTGACTGTTTTGGAAATAGTGCCTTTAAAGAGGTAACTAAGGTAGAATGAGGTCATATGGGTGTGATCCTATAGAATTGATGTCCTTGTGAGAAGAGGAGATTAGGTCACACAAAAAAAACACAGATGGAGGGGCAAATATTTGAGCACACAGCAAGAAGGCAGTCATCTGTAAGCCAAGGAGAGAGGCCTCTGAAGAAAAGAAATCTGTTGATATCTTGATTTCGGACTTCTAGCCTGAAGAACTATTGGAAAATAAATTTCTTTTGTTTAAGCCAACCCATCTGTGGTATTTTGTTTTGGAAGCCCCAGGAGCTAATACATTGGGTAATTGACACTCTCTGTGTCAAACTGGTCCTCAACTCTGATTTCCATTGTTTTCCATGTGTCAAGCTAAGGCTTCCTCTTTATTACATCCTACCTACCAGGCTCTGTCTTCTTCTCCTCTCTTCTTCACTCAAAGTAATTGATAGACTAGAATATATATGCAAATGCTTTTCATTGTCTTTACCAGTGTTATTTATTACTTCCCACAGCCTGATTAAAATGATGTAAGCTTTCGTGCCAAGGTACCCACTTTTTAACCTCTAAGTCTGTGCCTATCTCAAACAGTCATATAATCCTTTCGAATACTTGGCCTGAAAGCTGTTGATGAGCAAATGAGAGAACTTCTTCCAGCTGCCATGGGGTCTATAAATTCAAGTGAGCTCATTATTTTCTTTTCTGATGCATAATGTCACTCTAGAAAATTATCATTTAATCAGCAATAATGACTCTCATATTTCTGCAGCACTGCTTGTTAATCTCTCTACCTAGTATAAAGAGAGAAAGAGTCTTTAGCAATGCAAATACAATTTCAGCTTAGAACCAGAGCTATGGAGAAGAATGTGATCTTACCCCATACTTCTATTTATACGTATAAACTTTGATGTCCACAGAAGCAAACAATGATCAAACTTTATCTGATGTACTAAGAAAGATTTTCCCTGAAGGGTGGTCGAAAATAGGGAGTGATTCATCTGAATTTGATAATCATAAAATACTCAAGTGCTTGCATTCCTTGGTCTATTTCAAGTGTTACACATTTATCAAAAGCCTGTGGCTTCACATATTGAAAGCCCTTACCCCTCCGTCCCCATTGTGTGCCATGACCTCTCTTGCTCACCATGCTCTATCACTCTTAGTCTTCTTCTAGCCCTTGAACATCAAGCCCCTTCCAACCTCAGTGCATTTGTACATGCTGTTACTTCTGCATGTAACAGCTTTTCCATGGTCTTTTTCCTGATAATTTCAGATTTTAGGGCTTGTTTCGCTGCCACCTTCTGGAGGAAGCCCTCCCTGAATTCTGCAGGACACAATGGGTTCCATGATAGTTCCCAAAACATGCATGGTATTTCTCTTGAGTACTGCTCACAATGAGATTAAATACTAATGCTCACAACCAATAACCTATTAGCTCTTCCCTTAATATTTGGAAGGGCAAAAACATAGGCCATTTCTTTTAGACTATCAATCACATACATGTATCCAGGATGGCTTATTAGCCACACCCAGTCCTCCTGTCTGGAACCTTCGCTCCATCTGTGTTCCCTGGAGTACCTTGGCTCCACATCCCAACACCACCATCCACAGGGTTCCTTTCGACCTGTGGTTCAGATAGCTGGCCATTTGGTTGCATCAGACTTTCTTCAGAATTTGAGGTCAGTGGTAGAGGGGGGAGGACTAGAGGATTGGGAAGGAATCCCCCAATCTTCCTAGAAGAGGGAGATGCAGAAAAGCATTTGCTTCCAGCCCAGTCAGGAAGGAACATCAGAAGGAATGTCTGAAAGAAAAAGGAATATTTTCTTAGTAATATTGGCCTCTTCTTATAGTGTAACTCCATAAAAAATAATTCGAGTGTCCTTGCTAATGTTTCTTCAGTTCTCTCCTCACCAGAGTGACTTTGTAAAATACAGTTATGGACCCAAACTTTAAAATGCTTCAGTGGCTCCCCTTGCCCTTGAGGATAATGTGGAGTCATGTCCACACGTTCAGCGTGGAGGAAACAAGTTCCTCTGGGATGTGGTTTCAGTCCACCTCTCTGGCAGCCCCTACTGCTGCGCTCTTTTTGCCCACGCACTTTGTGCCCATGTAGCACTGACATTCTCAGAAC
The DNA here is from genome assembly GCF_951394435.1 of Stenella coeruleoalba. NCBI lineage: Eukaryota > Metazoa > Chordata > Mammalia > Artiodactyla > Delphinidae > Stenella > Stenella coeruleoalba. The sequence continues at coordinate 121,305,605 of NC_137148.1, read as the reverse complement.
TTTCCAGAAGGAGCTGACCCCCCCAGCCCAGTCCTATCTGTCTTATCCCCTCCTCTCCACCTGGCCAACTCTTTTTCACACTTCAGAACCATATTTAGACACTTTTCCTCTGTGAGATCTTCACAGATCCTTATCTCATAAAGAGTAAGAAAATTTTATAGAAAATTAAAATATATGTACATATTGTTATAAAAATTTAACATTTTCTTAGAAGAATTATTTGTCTACCTACCTGCCTGCCTGCTTCCCTCCCTACCTATCTAAAAAATTATAGAGTACTTACAATTTCTTAGTTACTAGCTCAAACACATTATATATAATTTAATCCTCTCAACAACCCTTTTGACAGATGGGAAACTAAGGCCCCCAAACTTAAGCAACATATCTAAATTCCCACCATTTCACAGGGGCAAAATGGGAATTTAAACTGAAGTAATCTGTTTCCAGAGCCCATGCTATTTACCACCACCCAATTTATCAATGCAGTGCTGTATGTTGTATAAACAGCTATTAACTGTTTATGCATGTATCATACCATATAACAGTAATTTATTATTTGTTTGATTGTGTTCCTTAAATGACCGCAAGACCAAACAGTATTTCTGCTTAAATTTTTGTAGTGTTGGCACTGTCCTTACCATAGAGTAATATTTGCTGAACTTATCTTTGGTGCAGGTAGTACAAATCTTAGAGGCTGGCTTCGTTGCCTGATCAAGTCGCTTGACTTTTGTCTTATCTTCCAGCTAAGGATTGAAATGTTAATCTTCTCAGTATAATCAAATTTAATTATTGCAGTCACGTTTCTGTGCCCAGAGGTGAAGATTGTGTGTTCTCAATAAGTCAAAGTAATAAATGAACATACTACAGTTACAAGGTAGGTCATTTGATGGTTCTAGAAAGAGAAAATGCCCCCATCTTATCATTCCAGATTCCAGGACCTCCACACTAAATGGGTGGGGAATCCACAGGGGAAAGAGCCAGCAGAGAAACTTCATGTGATCAGGAAAGTAATTCACAGGAAGTTTATTGGATAGGCACTAGACCCTGCTGCTTGTACATTAAGAGTCTCTCAAATTAACTAATAAGATACTTCAGATATTCTCAAAATTGGTGAAATTTGATGATATTAAATTTAGTGAGATGTTTAGAAATTAGTATCCCTAAGTCTTGGGGATGGATTGGGTGTTGGTGAATGAGACAAATGGCCAGGTTTCTGGCTTTGTCTGGTTGGAAGGAGGTGCCAATAATCAAGAAGGGACACACCAGAGGAAGAACAAATCATATGCATTCCCCCAAACCAGGAGCGGGCCAAAATTATGGAAGAAAAATGTAATGGTTCTCCTGCTTTTTTTTTTAACATCTTTATTGGCGTATAATTGCTTTACAATGGTGTCTTAGTTTCTGCTTTATAACAAAGTGAGACAGCTATGCATATACATATATCTCCATATCTCCTCCCTGTTGTGTCTCCCTCCCACCCTCCCTATCCCACCCCTCTAGGTGGTCACAAAGCACCAAGCTGATCTCCCTGTGCTATGCGGCTCCTTCCCACTAGCTATCTATTTTACATTTGGCAGTGTATATATGTCCATGCCACTCTCTCACTTTGTCTCATCTTCCCCTTCCCCGTGTCCTCAAGTCCATTCTCTAGTCTTTATTCCCGTCCTGCCCCTAGGTTCTTCATGACCTTTATTTTATTTTATTTTATTTTTAGATTCCATATATATGTGTTAGCATACAGTATTTGTTTTTCTCTTTCTGACTTGCTTCACTCTGTATGACAGACTCTAGGTCCATCCACCTCACTACAAATAACTCAATTTTGTTTCTTTTTATGGCTGAGTAATATCCCATTGTATATATGTGCCACATCTTCTTTATCCATTCATCTGTCGATGGACACTTAGGTTGCTTCCATGTCCTGGCTATTGTAAATAGAGCAGCAGTGAACATTGGGGTACATGACTCTTTTTGAATTATGGTTTTCTCAGGGTATATGCCCAGTAGTGGGATTGCTGGGTTGTATGGTAGTTCTATTTTTAGTTTTTTAAGGAACCTCCATACTGTTCTCCATAGTGGGTTCTCCTGCTTTTAATGCATGTCTCATTTGGGAATGATAGAAATCCAACTGGAACTAATTTAGGCATAAAGTAGGACTGTGTTGACTTTGATAACCAAGTTTTAATAAGGGGAGATGTAGATTTGTCCTTGGGACAGTTCTGAAAGCGGGTACTCACAATCATAATTTTATTTATTTATATTTGTTTAACTATAGCTGATTTACAATATTTTGTTTCGGGTGTATGGCTTCAGATTCTTTTCCATTTTAGGTTATTACAAGATGTTGAATATAGTTCCATGTGCTATACCGTAAATCCTTGTTGTTTATCTATTTTATATATAGTGATGTGTATCTGTTAATCCCATACTCCTAATTTATCCCTCCTCCCCTTTCCTCTTCGGTAATCATTAAGTTTGTTTTCTGTGTCTGTGAGTCTGTTTCTGTTTTGTAAATAAGTTGATTTGTATTACTCTTTTAGATTCTACAGTAAGTGATATATAATATTTGTCTTTCTCTGTGTGACCTACTTCACCTAGTATAATAATCTCTAGGTCCATCCATGTTGCTGCAAATGGCATGATTTCATTCTTTTTTATGGCTGAGTAATATCCCATTGTGTATATGTGCCACATCTTCTTTATCCATTCATCTGTTGATGAACATTTAGGTTGTTTCCATGTCTTGGCTATTGTGAACAGTACTGCTATGAACATTGGTGACAATCAAGGTTTTAGATATACTTTACATATAGTGACATGTAAGGATACTAGTTGTACAGCTCTATATAATACACATGCCTATCAAGAAATAGAACATTACTGTCATCCCAGAAAATTCTTCAATATCCCTGTTTTTTTTTAACAACCATAATTTTATTTCCAACAAAAGTATCCATCAAATATTAATAATCATGACATTTCAGGTAAGCAAAACTGAACAAGTTTATTGCAAGTAGATCTGCCTGTTCTCTGGCTGAAGTGAGAGACATTAGAAAGTATAAATGCATATGTAGAATAAAGAAGACTGGTTAAATTAAATACATAGGTAAACATTACATGGACCTATATATAGCCACAGTCTTGTGATTTTTGAGTTTTCAACTCATTTTATTTCTTACAAGATTTAAAAGACAAATGCATGTAGTAATAATTACAAATACATGTAAATGGGAAACAAACTATAAATACATAATTAGGCACAATTACAACATAGCCGTTCACATTAGATTGTTATGAATTTAAGATGCTAATGGATAACCACTAAGAAAACAACTAAAAATCATCCAGGAAAAAGAGGAAAAAATAAAGTCATACAAATACAATTAAAAATAGTAAAAGAAAGCATTGGTGGAGTATCCCTCTTTTGACAACACCTGCCTCTAAAAAACATTTTATAAGAAAAGTATTCATATCAGCTTTAATCATAGTAGCTAAAAACTCCTATTCTGATTTCAACAACCAGGTGTTTGTTTTGCTTATTCTAGAACTTCACATAAATCAGGTTCTATGGTATGCACTCTTTTATGACTGACTTCTTTCACTCAGCAGGCTTTTGAGATTCATCCACATTGTTGTGCTTATAAAAATGCTTTCTTTTTGAGTCTTTAGTATTATTCCATTGTATGAATATGGTACAATTTATTTATTCATTTTCTTATTGATAGAAACTTGCGTGTTACCAGTTTTAGCAATTACAATTAAAGCTGTTACTCTTTTTTTTTTTGGCTGTGCCACAGGGGATCTTAGTTCTCCAACCAGGGATTGAACCTTGGCCATGGCAGTGAAAGCACTGAGTCCTAACCACTGGACCACCAGGGAATTCCCCCAAAGCTGCTTTTCTTGTAAAATATTTTTTAGGGGCTCATGTTGTCAGTCCTCTTGGATAAATACTTAGGAATTCAGTTGTAATTCACAGTATAAGATATATGTTTACTTTTTAAAAAGACTGCTGAAGAATTTTTAAAGAGGTCATATCATCTTACCAACTCCTACCAATAGTGCATGAGATTTGTGGTATCTTGTCCACAATTAGCGATACCAGTCTTGTAAATTTAAGGTAGGCCAGGCTAAGCCCTGATGTTTGTTGGTTAGGTGTATTAAATGCATTTTCAACTTGCAACATTTTCAACCTACGATGGGTTTTTGGGGAAGTAACCCCATTGTAAGTCAAGGAAGATCTGGACATTTCAGCTTTGATAATTGTAATCCAAAAGAGTAGTGGTTTCTCTGGAAAGAACACGAAATCTGACACTACATTACCTTTTGAAACTGCCGTTCCATTTTATAAAGGCAAAACAATTGAAAAATTCTAGATCTATAAAGAAAATACAGGTTCTGGATTTTCAATTAAATATTTTACAGCATGATGGTATGCACACTGTAATTGGCCATGCATTGAAGAGAGAGAGAACAGTAGAGAAACACATGGAAATGGTGCTGAGAAAGAAAGGCGTTCCCAATTCTAATCACCTTGCTATTCATTGAGGCCAGGGCCTAATTTTAAATTATACTTCCTTTCTGGAAGAATTATAAGGTTCCTTTAAGCATTCCAAAACAAGGAACTGAACTTCATAGTGGAAAGTAGGCCCAAGAACCTGTCTTCTCTGCTGGCTGAAATTTTAGTATTTTTCCTTTAAAATAATGTTGAAGGAAGGTGAACCTTTAAACCTACAGGTTTGCAGCTTAACACTGTAATTTATTTCTCTTGGCAACAGTTGCAATGTTCCTAGATTTATATAGAGAAGAAAAAATACAATTCCTCTCTCTGAAATGGACAAAACTCTAGAAAGAAAAAATAAATTGAGCATTTTTACCTTCACCATTAAGAGGAAAATAGACTTTAGGAATGTAACATTCTATCGCCCAATCCTCTGAGGGTTTTGGAAGGTAATTACAGAGGAACATTTATATATTCACCATATTTAAAATTAAGTGTAAGGCTCAGATAGCCCAAATACTACTGAATTTAAAGAATCTTATCAACTAATAGTAACAGATGGACGGATGGAAAGGTTTAGAATTTAAGGAAGTGTGAGAGAGATGAGACCAAAGTACTTATTGACTAACAGGAACTTGTGAGTTGGGAAGGGGGCCTGTTAAAATTTAATCAGCCTCATTTCTTTTGGGCTTGGTGCAAAAGCCAAAACAGGAGAATTCTAAATTTCTCTCTTCTTCAGCAAATCACTAATTAATTTGTGGCTTTGTAATTTGTTAAAAATGAGGCTCATATTCTATTTTATATGAAATGCGGGGACGCTTATTAGTATGCAGGAAATATGCTGACAGCAATAGGAGATAAAGCCTCCTAAATCTGAACAAACGTCAGCATAATGTTTATTGAGCTTATATAACTGAAATACGTGATGGCCTAAAATAATTGGTTGGCACTGAAAGTTTTCTTTGTGGTCTCTGAGACTTTTCCTTCTTAAATTTAGTTGTTGGCATCTCATTATTGCTCCAAAGGTTTTGGCTCCCTCAGGTTTAAGATGAGGAGAGAATGCTAGAGAGCTGATCAGCTTCTCGGATTTCACAGAAAACAGCCAAGGATAAACTTAGAGCAGGGATATTCCTGACTCCCCGGTTCTCTTCCCCTGTTAACACAGAACTGTCTTCTCATTATATTCAAATGTATTAAACATTTTTTATAATTACAATTTTAAGGGTGTTTTTAATTATAAAAGAAAACATACTTATTGTACAAACTTGGAAAATACATCTAAGCAAAGAGAACAACATAACCATCTTGGTCTCTCTCTTCTATTTTACCAACAGCCTCCGTTTATCCCACTTGCTCTTCCCCCCACACACATACAAGAGGTTGAAAGGAAGAATGGAAGTACAAGGAATTTCACTTTTTCATTTACTATTATAAACTGAATACTTCCCTATGTCATCAAGATTTTGTCGAAGTGTCATCATCCATGGCTATTTAATATTTTACTGTAATTTACAAAACTATTTCTCTACTGTTGAGTACAGTTAAATACTTCACGAGGCATATCAATCATGATTTTCTTCCTGGACTCCTGTGACTCTTCCAAATGTTGGCGTTACTCCACCTCTTCTTTTTCACACTTCTCTTTCATTAATTTTATCCATTTCCATATTTTCCTCAGGCCCTTTCTATATGCTACTGACCCCCTATATGCTCGGACCTCTCTGCTGAGTCTGAAGCCCTATATCCCTTTGTCTCTTGTATATCTTTGCCTAGGTTTCCACAAGTAACACAAAGCCAAAAAAGTTTTCAAATTTGATCCCTGTGCAATGCTCTCAATGTAACACTTTTCACCTGGTTTGGCAAATCAGAACTTTGGAAATTGTCAGAAATTCCTCTCTCTCATTGAGTTTGCACCTGTGATGAATAATCTGCCTTGGACCAGGTGCCTGCCTTGGATCAAATGGTGCTCAATGGGGCTGGCAAGGCTTTAGCAGCAGCAGTGCCCAGGGCAGTTTTGCACAGAAGTGATTGTGAGCAGGGCACAGATCCTGATCAGCATGTCTAATTCAGTTTGTTAAAATATTTGTTTGGATTAAAGACAGTTAAGAATTGCCTTTTTGGGGCTTCCCTGGTGATGCAGTGGTTGAGAGTCCGCCTGCCAATGCAGGGGACACGGGTTCGTGCCCCGGTCCGGGAGGGTCCCACATGCCGCGGAGCGGCTGGGCTCGTGAGCCATGGCCGCTGAGCCTGCGCGTCCGGAGCCTGTGCTCCGCAATGGGAGAGGCCCCAGCGGTGAGAGGCTTGCATACCGAAAAAAAAAAAAGAAGAAGAATTGCCTTTTTGTACTTGAATCCAAGCTATCATCCTAAATAAGGACCATCTGGGGAGAGTAGTGAATTTCAGGCTTTTGCCAAAGTAAGCGCAGGCAGGGTTTATAAAGGTTGAAACTTAAAACATTAGTTAAAAAATGCTATTAGCCACAGGGAAAAACAAAGAAAATATTTCCAGACTAGTTCTTCCATTTTACTAATAATTAGCCGCACAAGCCCCATCTACTAACTCTTGATGGTTTCCAGTATCCCCATTCAAGTTCAAGGTCTTTTCAAACCAGCCTCCTTTGTTACTAGCCACAATGCCTAGTATTCTGCCCAGATGCTCCTTGGTTTTGCTGATTGACAAAACTTGTCCCAGTGTACATTTTCAGATAGAATATTTTCCTTTCTTAGATATGATTCTAAAATGTCATGGCCACTGTTGTCCTCAGTGATAGAGACATGACAAAAGAAGGGAATAAAAAAATATTTCTTTGTATAAAGTTAAGAACAACTGTGGTAATGACGGATATATTAAATATTATACATCTCATGTATAATATCACTATATTGTATCACTATACATATGTAGTTCACAAATATTTCTTGAATACAGTATTGACAAAGAAGACTCAGAGAGACATATTGTATTCTCTATTCTGCAAGTGAAGACACATTGTGGTTCATATGAGAAAGTGATATAAAAATAGTGGAGAGGGGTTGACTGTCATAGTGAAGAGTTTGGGCTTTCTTTTGTAGACAATAGGTAGCTCCTAGGAAGTTTTAGTGGTTGGAGGTGCCATGATGAAAGCTTTCTGAAAGATGAATCTGGAGTAGAATGCAGGATGGCTGTGTCAGGAGATGTATCAGTGCCAGTCAGACCTTCCTGACCTTTCCTCTAATTGCAGCACCTGTTTTGGGGACCAGCTTTGTGCAGGGCAAATAATGGAGTGTTGTTACCAAATCAAACTTGGGTCCATTCTCCCTTGTGCAGTAAAGCCAATCTACTGACACCAGGTTGTGGTGAAGGAAAACGCAGTATTTATTGTAAAGGCGCCAGTAAAAGGAGGATGGCTGGCTTGTGCTCAAAAACCATGAACTCCCCGAAGTGTTTCAGCAGAGCATTTAAAAACTTTTTTTTATTTTACATTGGAGTTTAGTTGGTTTACAATATTGTGTTAGTTTCAGGTGTACAGCAAAGTGATTCAGTTATACATATACATATATCTATTTTTCAGATTCTTTTCCCATTTATGTTATTACAGAATATTGACTCGAGTTCCTGTGCTATACAGTAGGTCCTTGTTGATTATCTATTTTATATATAGTAGTGTGTGTACGTTAATCCCAAACTCCTAATTTATTACCCACCCGCCAACCTTTCCCCTTTGGTAACCATAAGCTTGTTTTCTAAGTCTGTGGGTCTGTTTCTGTTTTGTAAATAAGTTCATTTATATCATTCTTTTTAGATTCCACATCTAAGTGATATCATATGATATTTGTCTTTCTCTGTCTGACTTACTTCACTTAGTATGATAATCTCTAGGCCCATTCATGTTGCTGCAAATAGCATTATTTCATTCTTTTTTATGGCTGAGTAATGTCCATTGTATATATGTACCACATCTTCTTTAGCCATTCATCTGTTGATGGACATTTAGGTTGCTTCCACATCTTGGCTATTGTAAATAGTTAGCAAAGCACTTTTAAAGGCCAGGTGAGGGAGGAGGGTTGCAGGGTATGTGATCAGCTTGTGCACAATTCTCTGATTCATTCATGGTGAGGTAACAGGGCAGTTAACGTTAGCAATCCTTAGGCGCCAGTAGGTCTGGGGGCTCATGATCATCAAATAGTTAATTTCTTCCATTTGGTGGAGGGTTTTATCATCTGTAAAACAACTCAGGAAATGTGCATCAGATACTATTATCTAGGTACTTCAGAGGAGCTACAGCAGAAGATATGGGGGAGAGATCTGTCCCTGGAAGGCCCCATAGGGTCCTGCTGGATTATATTGTCTGGGGTACTTACCCTGTAACTCTTGCATTGCCCAGGGGCTGCTCAGCTGCGGTTACTGGCAGACCTGGCTGGCACTTAAAACTAGGCATACGTGTGCAACCCAGAATTTGGGGAAGTCCAAAGCGCCCCATGAAGCAGCCTTTGACTAATGTGGGACAGAAGCCCACCAACAAATGCTTTTTCTTTTCTTCTCTCAGGCAAAGGGTGCATAGAGGCATGTCATAAGATTTCTCAGCTGTCTGATGGGATCAAGAAGTCAGTTGTCTCCCAGAGTAAAGGCATATCTCATAATGTAGGCTTGTGTTGGCTCTCTTGGTCCCTGTCTCTCATGCTTCTCCCTTAAATAAACTACTCATGCACCAGCTTCCATTGCAGAGTATGCTCTGGAAAAGCCTGTGTTAAGGAGGGAGGGCGTATGATTGCCTTTCCCCAGAGCGGCCTTCTCAATCTAGATCAGAATACCCTTTAAAACATCACACTTTTTTCTGGAGTCATTACTGTATTACAAAAATGTATTTGTGGGGCTTCCCTGGTGGCGCAGTGGTTGAGAGTCCGCCTGCTGATGCAGGGGACGCGGGTTCGTGCCCCGGTTCGGGAGGATCCCACGTGCCGCGGAGCGGCTAGGCCCGTGGGCCATGGCTGCTGACCCTGCGTGTCCGGAGCCTGTGCTCCGTAACGGGAGAGGCCACAACAGTGAGAGGCCCGCATACTGCAAAAAATAATAATAATAAAAAAAAAAGCCACATACTGTATTTCACTTTTGTCGGGGGTGAGAAAGATCTAACTTTTTTTTCTTTTCAGGATTCTCTGATTTTCTCATTATGGGGTGATTGAAAAATACATTTGACATTAATTAGGATAAAACAGAATTTTCTTAATCCTCTTACCAGGTTTACAATTTTCTAATCTAATTGCTTCATCCCAATTTTGTACATTTCAAGTAAAATACTCCATCCCCAGTTCAAGGTTCCCATCACTGCCGATGATTTGCCCTGTGTCCCAAATTAAGCCAAGGGGTGGTTCTCTGACCTCCCTTGTAACTGTTTCCAGAGGCTTCTTTGAAGATTAGCTGAGGCCAGCATAATTTTAAAAAATGGAAATGCACCACTGTGCTTTTTACGTTGATATACGCAGCCCCACAAAAAGAGAAATCATCAGCCACCTTTGACAGGTGAAGCAAATGAGGCTCAGAGAGATTAAGGGTGCCGCTCAAGTTGACACAGCTGGTAAGTGGTCTCATTCCGCACCCGGTGCTGTTAACTTACATTTAAGAGCTGAATCTGCTGAATTCCAGTTTCTTCTGAGCAAGCAGTGGGGTTTTTCTTGCCCTGTGCTATCACCGTTAATCCTTCAGGGCAGCTGAGAAGTACCTTACTCAAGGCCTTAGACCTTGCCTTCATTCTTTTTTCTTACTGTTCAGTTAGTTAACTGAACAGGCACCCTAAGGAATGGAAAGCGGACGGCTTCAGGCTTCACAGTAGCAGGGCTAGCAGAGAAACTACCCCCAAGACCTCAGAGCAAGCCCAGGGTAATGCTTTTTCATATTAATTTTCTCTCTCTCTCTCTCTCTCTCTCTCTCTGTCTCCCTCTCCCTCTCCCTCTCCCTCTCCCTCTCCCTCTCCCTCTCCCTCTCCCTCTCCCTCTCCCTCTCCCTCTCCCTCTCCCTCTCCCTCTCCCTCCCCCTCTCCCCCTCTCCCCCTCTCCCCCTCTCCCCCTCTCCCTTTCTCTGTCCATCTGGCTGCTTGTGTGGTTCCTTTAATTTGGGTGGAAGTGAGGGTAACAAGAACAACACCTTCACTTAACTTTCTTTTTGCTGAAATGCATGTTTTTTTACAATTGACCTCAGAGGATTTATAGGAGTTTTTACTATTGGGCACGGCAACAATTTAAACTGTAGCTTCTCAGCATTGAATCTAAATCTGTGGAAATAAATCATGGTGGAAAGGTCATTATTTCTTAATTACAGTACGTATTAGTATCTAGCTTTCAGAATTCCCCAGTGGGTTAGGGAACATTTTGGTTTAGAGGAAACTTTCCACTTAACCATTCTTCCAGAGCGACATCAATGAAGTATCATTATCATTAGTTTAAAATGAAAATGGGACAAAAAGAAAAACGTGCAGGGATGAAGAGACATGCTTTGAATACTTTGGAGATGAGCCAGAGGAGAGACATCAATTGTTTTTTAAACAATTCTCTTCTCACATATCTGGAGCGAGTCCTAAGGAACACTGATTAACTAGTGTTGATTTTATTTCAGGTAGCACTGTGGGTAGGCGAATTTGTTTTTCATCCAAAGAAAAATTAGGGTAAAGTTACTTCTGATTTGAGTTGGACTCAAAAAGTTATAATTAGATATTAAATTTTATATATTTGAATAACATTCAGTGTATTATCTAAAGCCATTTGATACATCTCTTGCTATATAGAAACTTAAAATACTACAGGTTGAGATTAGGGAATAATGTAAATGAAGACTCCCTTTAGCAGCTATTTAAGTCCCTGTGTGTGTGAGCTGTAGGCTGGATCAAGTCCTCCACCATTTTTCTAGTCATGGGGAATGTGGTCTCATCACAGCCTTTCCTTCAGTTCATTGCCCAAAGCTGTGTTACCGCAAGTCCTTGTCTCTTCAATTCAGGTCACCATGCCAACCTTTCACTCACTTTGCAAATGTTTAGGGAGCACCTGCCACCTGCCAGGCACTGTGCTCAATGCTGGGAATAGAGTAGTGGACAAGGCAAAAATAGTCCCTTTTCTGATAAAACTGTCAGTTTAGAGGGGATAAGAGGAGTGAGTAAACAAATTAGAGGTGAAAGAAATGTTACCAAAAAGTTGGGAGTAAAAGAAAGTAGCTATAACAGGGAGAACCAGCAAACAGGACCTACATGACTCTAGGGAAATGCATGATCTACTTTTCAAAACCCTAGGAAAATGAAGCCTTTATGAAATAATAACAATGCTAATGATAGGAGTAACAACAGTTAGTATTTGTTTAGTGTTTACTCTCTGCAAGACTTTTAAAATGACTCTATAAACCTTAAATGCATACTTTAAATGAAAGAAAGCAATCTAAAAATGCTACATACTGTATGACTCCAACTATGTGACAAGTCTGAAAAGGTAAAACTATGGAGACAGTAGATCAGTGGTCGCCAGGGGTTGGGGGCAGGGGATGAAGAGGTGTAGTACAGATTTTTAGGGAGTGAAACAATTCTGAATGGTACTGTCATGGTGGGGGCATGTCGTTCATTTGTCCAAATTCATAGAATAGATAACAAAGAGTGAACCCTAGTATAAACTATGGACTTCAGTTAGTAATCACGTATCACCATTGCTTCATCTATTGTAACAAATACAATAGATTTGTAACGAATACATCTTGTACCACAGAATACAAGATGTTAATAAGGGAAATTGGGGGGGCAGTGAGGTGGTATATTGAACTGTACTTTCTGCTTAGTTTTTTTGTAAACCTACAACTATTGGAAAAAAGGATTTTGATTAAAACAAAACAACCAAAAAAGTCTCTACGAGGAAGACACTAAAATTAGCATGGTTTTTCAGGTGAGGAAACAAAGGCTCAGAGACTGGCCTGCTCCTCCACAACCAGTGAGGAGCTGAGCTAGGACTGGAATCCATGTCTAAATCCTTGTTCAGGTAAGACCAGAAACACCTCCCTGTTTCCTCACTCCCATTTCTAACCTGCACTCAACCCCACTCTCTTCCCTTAGCTGTTAACAGCCTCATTATTCCTCTGGGCACATGGAATTAGAACCCCAGAAGTACGTTTGTCTCCTTTTTTTCTCTCTTACAACCCTACAACTGCAATCATTCATCTAATGGATCCTTCTTCCACTGTGTTTCTTGGCCACATAGTTCCTTTCCCCTTTTCTAGCCATCTATCACTGCTTCGGTCTACATAGTCATTAATTCTTCTCTATTTCTATTGCCTCTTAGTGATTTCACTTGCTTCTGAGCTCATGGATTCTCTTTCCTCTCCCTTCATTTCCCCATACTAAGTCCAGACTGATTGTTCTAACAGTGATTCAGCACAATGTCAGGTTCTTGACACCCAATAAGTAGTAAATACTTCTTTGAGGATGATGATGATGTTGATGATGATAATATTGAAGCAGATGATGTAACCAATCATCATCCTTCTTTAAGCTTAGCTGCCAAAACATCAAAGCAAAATTTCGGTGTCAATCTAAACAACTCTGCTAGACTTTATTATTTGGGTACTTGTGCTCACCTTTTTTTTTTTTTTTTCTGATTTGGGAGAGAAAGATTTAGGTAGCATCCCCATTCCTTTTTTTTTTTTTTTTGCGGTACGCGGGCCTCTCACTGTTGTGGCCTCTCCCGTTGCGGAGCACAGGCTGCGGACGCGCAGGCTCAGCGGCCATGGCTCACTGGCCCAGCCGCTCCGCGGCATGCGGGATCCTCCCGGAGCGGGTCACAAACCCGCACCCCCTGCATCGGCAGGCAGACTCTCAACCACTGCGCAACCAGGGAAGCCCCCCATTCCTTTTTAAAATCTCCTTAACCCTGCTCACACCTCCGTAAGTAGTCATTTTATTAAAGTCTCTTTATTTGAGTCATCTGGGATGAATTGTTTTCTGCTGGTGTGCTTACTAATAAAGAGGTATTTATGTATATTTGCCAAACTGATTTAGAACTGAAAGTCATTTCTTCTTTTTTTCCTTGTTTTGTTGTATTTGTTCAATTTAGCATAAACATTTTATAACAACAGCAAAACAGGTTGAAATGCCTTTCAGTTCTTACCCTGAATTCCTACTTTACGTTTTGTTTAGAATATTCTTATTACATTTTCAAGAAAGTTTAATTTTCTTTTAAATGCATGATTATTTACAACTTTGTTGTATTTGTATGATTTTATAAAGAGGTCCCTTAGCTTCTCTTCTTTTTCTAAAGAATTATGTTTCAGATGGAATAATGAAAATAGATAGGCAATAGGATTTAAATATATAAATATTTGTTATATAGCTGTTTCTCAGGAACAGATGTGGAGGTTAAATTACACCACAAAAAGATCCAAAGCACTTGCTGAATCACTTTATTAGCCTAAAGTTTTGTTTTACTTACTCTTTCCTGAAACCAGTATACTGTTAGAGTGGGGCTTGGTAAACCTTTCGTATTTCAGGTATTTTCACTGGAATTATTAGAATAGGTTTTAATCTACTGCTTATTAAATGATTCAATTGTTCTTTTCTATGATTTAAGCTGGGCTAATTCAAATCCATCCTATTGCTCACATTTTCCTCTCATGGGCGCACCTATAACTGTTACCTTGATTAACTTGATCATAGCTGTCACTTTAACCATTTCTAGAAAATTCATATGTGAAAATTTAAGCATGCACATCACTCAGTGGATGATTACCTGTGTGGCCTTATAACACTGTCCATATAACCTTGGACAAACCCCTTGACTTTTCTGAATTTCAGTGTCCTGTCTGGGGGGTGGGGCTGATGATACCTTCCTTTATACAAAACACACTACAGAGCATGATGCAAATAAGGGGATAGCTGTTTAATTCTATATTTAGAAATATACATTTGATAGTGTTATTTAATATCTTATGGTCCCTCGAGTATCAAAATACTCTGAAAAATACCTCAGTTAGTCTCAGCTGGAAGCTCTAACCTTAGAAAAAAATTATATGGTTTATATTTGAATAAATTTGTGTCTCAGTGCTCATAAAATGGTATATATATATATATATATATATATATATATATATATATATTCATTCTGTATCATTCTTGGTATCCTTTTTCCTTTCCTTTCCTTTTTCTATTTTTGCAAAACAAATAGTGCCCTAAACTGAGCATTTTTCTTTCATGTCTATGGTCCTCAAGAGGAAAACTTGGTAAATATATTCCTGTTTGGTGCAACTTTGCTTTAGACATTTCATAACCATTATAGGGAACTTTCTCCTGTTGCTGTTGGATTTTGTTTTTAATGCAGTAGCCTTTCTTTTGAATATTTCTCCTTTTCCTGAAGAATGTTTCCTCCTGGATTTTCTCAGCTAGTACTTTGGTATTTATGGTCTAAGTGTATATAAATGTAAGATGTAATGTAAATAAATGTAAGAAAACAATGTTCACTGGTAAAGCTAAGAGGGGACATGAGGAATCTGTGTTTTTAAGTTGAATAAATCCATTTGGCTGTATTAAGATTAACCTCTTTAGCCTGGAGCCAAAATGAGAACTATAAGAAAGAAATGAGGTTAAAAAAAACAAAAACAAAAACATTTCAGGTAGACGAATGACCCTTGGAATCATATATTATCAAGTTATCAATTATCTGCAGCAAATTTTCAGTTCTGAACTCCTTTCATCTATCCACTCTTCATATCTTGAGATCAAAATTCTTTCTTCTTTAAAACAGATAGTATGTGATAAGAGAATAATAACAGGCAACTCCACTAGTTCAGAAAGGCTAACTGCTATAACAGAAGCAACTAAACATTTCAAGTGTAACACAGTACACATTTATTTCTCACTGATGTACTGATAGTTCAGTGTGGTTGGTGGAGGTGGGGCTCTTGTTCCATTCATTCATTCATTCGTAGATCCAGGCTCTTTCCATCCTATGGTTCCACCTGCTCTAGGTCCTCGAGATTGTCCCTCTTTAGCTGGCTGACAGCGTAACGGATGAGGATGTCTTGAAGGTATTAATGAGTCAGGCCAGTAAATGACACACATCAATTCATCTTACATTCTAGTCTCATAGACATACATAACTGCAAGGGGGGCTGAAAAATTAATTTAGTAGTTTTCCCAGGAAAAAGAAGAGAATGTGCAGCATTTATTGAAAATCTACATGTGTAAGGTACTCTTCTGAATCCATTTGATGGATCAATACAATTAATCTTCAGAACAACCCTAAGAGAGATACTTTAATTGTCCCATTTTCCAGATGAGGAAAAAAGCACAAAGAAGTATTTAAATTGGTTGAGGCATAGAGCTAGTCGATGGCTGAATCAGGATATGGGATCAAGTAATCTGGCTTGAGAACTCACTTCTTAACTATTATACATTCTGCTTATATTCATAGACAGGGTTTACACAATCATGTTCCTGTTTACTAACTAGAGAAAATAAATGAATATTAAAAATTTCTTTATCATACAGGCTTGAACAATGATACTACCCAGGATTGGTACAGTGTCTATATAAGGTGGGTCCAGAGAGAAATTTAGGCCTAAGCATCAGGAGGCTTTAAAATGGTCTTTCCCTTTGGCCCAGCAATTCTATTAGTTTTCTAAGGAAACTCTCAAATGAATGCAAGAAGTTTAAGTATAAAGACCTTTGTCACAATGTTGTTTAAAATAACAAAAATTTGGAAAAACCTAGCTGTCTGATATCAAGTATAGGTTAAATGAATTTTGAGATATAGATGTTGGATCTGTAACCACTAAAGATGAGAATATACATGCATACTTATGATATGAAATATGCTTACTTATTATTTATATGCATATGTTACAAAATAATATATACATCAGGAAAATATCTTTATTTTTGAAAGTGTATATTTGCATAGAAAAATCTTGAAAAAAACATGAAACGAAATGTTAATATTGATTAACTCTAGGTGGTAGAATTTTTTTATTTTTAAAATGTTGCTTATTTTTATTTTCTAATATGTCTATAAAAAGATATTTTACTTGTAAGCAATAAGGCAGAAAGTTTAAATTGAAAAGAAGACAAATTTGCTCAACAAAGAGGGTGATGGAGAGATGTACACTTATAAATTCCACAAAAACTTCAGGCCATTCCAAAGGACAGTCAATTATATTTGTTTACATGCATTCAATTATAATATTTTAATCCATCTCATTACATGTAAATGCTTACTCTGTGCCCTCCACTTTGGCAGGACCCAGTGTATGGTAATAAGAAAGACACAGGCTGTGCTCTCAAAGAGTTTGTTGAGCAGGGTAGAAAAAAAGTTTAAGATGTCCCTAATTCTGAGAGAATAGCATTTATAGGTGCTGGGGGCCACAGTTCTATGTGACACAATTTTGTACAAATTGTGGATGCTTTCAATCACATTCCGTTGTCATTATCAACTTTAAATCACCCAATGTCAGAAAAATTAGATTCTAGGTTTGCCAGTTCCTTGGATTCTTTTACCTCCAATGCCTGTGAAAAATCTAAAGAAACTTCTAGAAGGATCTATTCAGCAGATCAAAGGGCCATTTGGGTAGGATAGAATCTTATAAAATTTCTTAAGGACTATTATGGGTTAAAATTTTCTGAAATATCTCCAGAGGTAACATACTTAGAAGCTCTGAATTAAAAAAAACACACAGTTCTAATTTTCATGGCTCATATTTCGTATTTGAGCTTCTGGAGAGCAAGGCAGCAATTTGATTTAATTCAACGCACATTTATTGTAATTGCATTATAATATTTATTATAATTGCGTTATAGCATTTACCGTCACTTCAGGAGAAAGCTCAGTAATTAGAGACCTCAGCAGTCAGTCATTTTTGCCTTCCCTCAAAGTGTGGGCCTCTGCCCACCCAGAACACTGTGGGCCTCTGCCCACCCAGAACACTGCACCGTAATTGTCTGTTTATCCCATGAGACTGTGTGTAGCCTGGAGGCCAGAGACTATGTTCCCCCGTCACCCAGTGTGGTTCCTGGAATATGGTAGGCACTCAATAATTACCTTCTGGGAAAATCTACTCCTCATTCTTTTGTTCCGTTTTAACATTTAATTGCTCATTCGTATTTCTTTCAAAGGACTAGTTAGAGAGGGACAAGTTCTTTGTCAGTCATAAACATTTAATAATATAGCTGAAGACACTGCAGTGGGAATTAGAGGGTTACAAAATATTTTCAAAATTAGTACTTGCCCTCGTAGAGCTCACACTCTTACTGAAACGATGCATACGGTCCTAGAAAAAAATACTTACAAGGCTTAATTGGGTGTCACTGAAAAATAAACATTAATGTTTAGATATATATCCACACCTTAGTTAATATAAACCAGTATCAAGAAAGCAAGCTCAACAAAACAGATGAATAAGAAAGTGGTTATTCAGATGATTCAATGACTCTTTACTGTAGAAAAATGGTTTGGCATAGGGTTTCTTTCATGTTAGGAGTATCCTGATTAATTTTAACTCTGAATCACTTTATCCTTAGAAATGCATGGACTGTGTAGTATGGCATTTACTTGGAGGGTGGAGGAGGGTGGCAAGGAAGACCTTTCACGTGATGAGAATGTACAGAGTGGTCAGATGTGGGTGCAGCTATTCTGGGAATGCAGTTTTGAAAAGGGTTTGAAAGGAGGCAAGGAAAGGAAAAACATTTTATCTGTCATTTATTCATTGAACAAATATTTATTTAGCGCATATCTGTCATAGAGGGAAAAGACATGGCATAGTCAAGATAGGGGAAGTAACTAAGTGTATTTGGTTCTGTACAGACACATCTTCTTCATTGACATATTCTGTTGAGGTTTAACAAAACATCCTGAAATCTAAGAGCACTGAGCCAAATAAAGAGTTGGACGTGCTGAATAGTAGAAGGAGTATCCGCATGGATATCAGCAAGACAAGGTTTTGAATGCTGGCTCTGCTTCTTGGTTGAGCAAAGAGCACACTCTAAGTCCAGTTTTCTCATCTGTAAAATGGGGATAATAATAACTACTTTATATGTTTGAGTGAGATAAAGCATTCAGTCTCCAACAATAGCATCCTGCCACATAGAGATGCACAGTAAAAATTACTTCTCTCCTACTCATTTAGTTTGTAGTGTTGCTACCTTTATAGCAGGCTAATTGAGAGGCTTGGGAAACGGTATTTGTTAGAGTGGCCTCTAGATGGCGCTCTAACAGTGTAAGAGTGGTTTGTTGGAGGGTGGTTCTGTGAGAAGGAATATGGCATACGCTTAGTGCTAATGCCTGATTACTACATGAAATATGTCTCTGGTTCACTGTTTTATGTCCCAGCCTAACCCTGAGTGAGCTAGTAGAATTGGCAAGAATGGGGTTTTGTGAAGATACCCCATTCAGCTCTGGCAAGAGTTACATGTGTTTTGTGTAAGACCAGTTACAGAGTCAGTAAAACTGACCACTTCTTTCAGAATAGGGAGTGATGAGAGAAGGAAAGCACATGGGCAGGTTGTCCAAGGAAAAAAGATGAGTATTTACACTGACCCTTTACTCTGCAAAAAAGCCAGCCTCGTTTACTGCCACTCTCCCAGGTACTGCCACCAGAATTGTGAGATTCCAGTGAGGGGGAAGGAATATTTAGAAGGATACCGAGGGAGACAATGAGGAAAACACAATATTCCTTTCTTTGAAGGGCAGGAAGGGTGGGAGAAGTTGAGGCCCTAGATGAGCAAACACATCATCTGCATCACCACCTCTCAATTCCATGCTCATGGCTGGCATTACTAACCAATTATGTCAATTTTCCCTGTTGAGGTTGTAGATAGATGACTCCAGAAATGTTCTTACAGCCCTCCAGGCAACCATTACAAAATCATAGGAAATGACTGGTGGCATGAAACAGCCCCAGGCAAAATCAGCCACCCCATTCAAAGATGTTTATTTCTTTTGTTTCGCTTTGGTATTTGCTTTTTTCCTGTATGGCTAGCAATGAAATCCAAAGAGCTCTCTTAGAAGGTATGTTCTTCAGGTTTGCTGCAGTAACAAACAACCCCATTCTCTTAGGGATTTATGATTTATTTCTCACTTACATTGCATGTTTTTAACTATAGGTCAGCTGCTGTGGCCTTGCTCTACATCTCTTCATTTCTGCATGGTAGGAACCAGGCTAAAGGAGCAGACCTGATTAGGGACGTGCCATTCTTATGGCAGAGGTAAAAAGATCAGGAGAGCTGGCAGTTACATTTGTATTCATATACCTTTACATACATATTTATGCAGCAATGACAAGGAAGCGGACTGCTCGGTGAGATGCTACCAGTCGGCCAAGGTCACTAGAAACTGTGACTGTATCTTTACCTCCTGCATCGTAACGTGCTTGTCCTGTTAGGTTTTCTCTTCATGCAATATACTATATTTCCTCTTATTTGGATGACTGATGGTTGGCATTGCTGCTTTTGATTTTGGTAAGCCCATAAAGAGGAAAAACAACATTCTGGCAGGCAGGAAACAGGACAGTTACTGAGGCCACAGCTCACACAAATACACTTTGCCTTGATAAATTCTCTTCAGCCTCAAGTCTCAGCTCTGATGATGCTTCCCTTGGATCATTCTGAGCTGGGTGACCAGCCACGTGCTTCTGTGTGCATCTTGTGCACTAAAATCGTGTAAACTCTAAATTTCTTGAGGTAACATTTCTTGAGCGCTTGACACATGTTTCGGTATAGACTAGGTCCTCAGCAAGTGTTTATGGAATGGATGGAATGAATGAATTCTTACTGCAGCTGTTTGTTCTCATACTGGAGGCCAAAGAAAGGCCTTAGATTGGACTAGACCATGAAGAAAATGGTAACAAGAGTTGGAGCACCTTGTTGAGAAGTACTCTGATCAAAGTAGACATGTGTCAGGATGCAACATTTTCACCACCTTTGGCTTTTCCTTCCTTTGTCAGGAGGCTGTATAGCAGTCAAGACCAGAGACTAATGGCACATCTACCTGATGCTAAGTCCTCACTCCACCTTTGATTAAGGGTAAAAAGTTGCTGGGCAAGTTGACTTAAAAGTGGTAGATCTCAGTTTTCTCAACTGTAAAATGGGGAAAGTAATAATACTTTCCTCATATGGTTGCTGTGAGAAGTAAGTAGGATTTCGAGTGTTTGGGCTTTAGTAAGCACTCGGTAATTGTTAGCTGGAATCAATATTGTTATTAATTGGCATTTTTTTCTGACTGAATTGTGAGAGTAAGAAGAGACAGGAGAATGAAGCAGAGTGATGCTCAGTATCTATGAGCAGGTTTCAAAAGGCCATATGATTAAAGATTGTTGATCACTCATATTTTCTTGCTTATAACCTCCCGCTCCCATCAATGCATTAAGCATAGTCAATGTAAATATAATCACCACTCAAATAGGACAGGCTATTAGCCACTCACTTTGCAGAAGAGTAACACAAGCATAAATGCAAAGACTCTGAGAGCAACGTGTTTGGTAAATGTTACCCTCCACACCCACTCAAATCCCAAGATTGATTATATTTGAAAAGCACTCTTGCTTCATTAATCTGATTTTTAAAAGGCAGGGAGAAGTTGATTATTCACAATGCTTAGCCCAGCTTGTAAGAAACTGGCATTTTTGTCTTTTACTTAATAAAATTCGTTTTCTTAGTGACTACACAGTAGTGGTGATATTAGATGTGCTTTGCTACAAACAGATATGCTGAGTGCCATGTGAGGGAACAGGTAACCTGGATCTAAATAGACTACCTCCTCCCCATGAATGGACTAGTGTGTGCTAAGATATGCTAGTCCAGTGGTATCTTTTTTAGGAAGCAAGACCGATTCTGTCTTGTGAGCTGGAGGTCAACAGGAAAAGATGACTGTTTTCTAGGTTCGATTCCCCATCAACAAGGAATTCCAGTGTCAAACAGGATTGTAGCTACTGCCTTCTCCAAGTCTGTCTTCTTTCACATGCCAGAGTGGTAATACTGTAGCCTCACTGAAAAGGTGGAGTTTCTCCTTTGAAAGAAATGTTGTGTCCCAGGGTAGGAAATAGGAGCATGCCTTGTGGACTGAGAGACAGGGAGCATTCCTATCAGTAACAACTCTTCACACCTTCGGAGGGGCAGAGGAGTGGGAACCTGGCTCAGATTCTGTCCTTAATTTTAGGAGAAATGCTATTGACTTTGAAATCACAAAGACTCAGATTTTTACTTTAGCTCTTGTACATTTTAGCTATCTGATCAAGGATAAATTAAGTTGACTTCTCTGAGCTTCATTGTTAAAATTAGTAATACCTATAAGTCACCTTCTAAAGTGCTTGCCAGACATTAAGTACTTAAGATTATTTTAAAAGCAATATTAGTATTATATATAGTATAGTATAATAGATATAGTATTATATATATAGTAAACATACATATATACATACAGATAGTTCATTTTAAACCAATGGAAACCTGGATATTATAATATTAGTAATAATAAATTACGTTGAGTGCCTACTCTGATGGGTTTTGCTAAACTCTCTGTAAATATTATCTCAATTACCTTCATGAAACTTTAAGAGGTATAGTCTATTATTAGACTATTTAAGAAATTGAGGAATGAGGAGTAAGTTACTAAACAACATGATGAGGTGGTATAATTTCCTGAGAATTCTGAGAGTCATGTCATTTGTTTTTCTGGTATGGAGGTTATTTATCCAGCATTTCCTGTGTACTCAGGAGGAAATAGAGGTCCCCAAGGGACAGACTCTATTCATCAGATGTCCAGTCTAATTGACAGACAAAAACACATGTCCAAATAACGAGAGACCATACTTTGTAACTGGTAGTAAGAGATAAAAGCTGTCAATAATAGGGCCTCTACTACTCTTCTTTTCCTTCTTCATCTGTTCCCTCTTCCACTAAGTAATTACTTTGGGTGCTTATTCTGGCTGGATGGAGTACTAGGAATCAACATGAAATCTGGCTTCAGATTTCCTGGGTTTGAACACTTGCTTCACCACGTGTTATTAGCTGACTAACCTCAGGCAAGTCACTGAACCTCTCTAAGACTCAATTTCTCATCTGTCAAATGGGGATACTATTATTCATCTCCATTATTATGAATAATAATAGTATTCATCTCAGAGTTGTGAGGAATAAATAATGTATTTCAAGCACGTAGTACAGTTTCTGAAATGTGATGTGGACTTTATTGTTATTATTATACTTGTGAAAAACTACTTCCACTCCCCTGGGGATGCTGGGCATTTCACAAGGGTGAGACTCAGCATAAATGAGAATGTCTTTTGGATCCCTTATACTTCTAAGCAGGACACTAGGGTTCTAAAAGTTCCAATGCAGGTTCTAAAAGGTCAGATCTATTAGTTAGGATGGTGTATGTATGTGCGTGCGTGCGTGCATGTATGTTTGTGAAAGAGAGAGTGGGGAGAAAGAGAGAGAGAGAGAGAGAGAGAGAGAGAGAGAGAGAGAGAGAGAGAGAGGGCTCTCTATATTATTCACTGCACTCAGCATCCCAGATGGTCCAAGCAGAGTACGCAACAGAGACAAGGCAGACAGGAATATTCATTGGAGAGTCCATGTGTCTTCTGCAGCACCCCACAGAGAGAATTTTTAGCCAGATTTGACCTCAACCATCCTGACCCATGGAAACAAGAAAGTCACCTCTCTTTGGTTTCCCTCTAGGGAGTAGCTGTCTCTTGTTCTACTTCTCCCACCAAGATGTCAATACATTGATCTCAACTTAGCAGTGAGGAGAAGGCTGTAAAATTGAACATGCTCAAATAAAGTGTGGGGGACAAGAAGAGTAACAGTCCAATGCTACTGTATTGTTTTGAACTCTTCAGATGGAGGTCTAGTGAGTGGCCAAACCGTCCACGAGAGATAAAACTGTTTAAGCCATTTCTTTATTTTCACAAACTGTCCTGAAATTGCCAGTGCCAATTTCTAACGTGTAAGCTATAATGCTTTGCATTGTCCCTTGTAATCTGGCTCTCTCCTCCAGCGTAGACCAGTGGTAATGGCATGCATGGGATCAGCACTTATTCCGTTTAAAGAACGGAGCATCTTTGGGAGCTAACCTGACATGATATGCAGGCATTGCAGAATATGACAAAGTCTCAGAAAGAAGCGTGTGGTAGTTTTAACTTAACATATGTCTACAGATTGATACTCTTCCCTTCAAAAGGTAGACGCTAATTCCCCTCCTCTTAAGTGTAGGTTGTATTTAGTGACCTGCTTCTAACAGAATGTGGGGGTAAGGGAGGGTGTGTGATGTTTGACGTTAGGGATATATATATATATATAGATATAGATATAGATATAGATATATAGTATTGTGGCTATATATATATGTGTATGTATAATACTATATATATATAGTATTGTGGCTATATATATATGTATAATACTATATATATATATATATATATATATATATATATATATAGTATTGTGGCTTCCTCCTTGCCCGCTCTCTGGGAGAAGCCAGTCGCCATGTCACAAAGACATTCAGCTGTGGAGAGGTCCATGTAATGAGGAACTGAGGCCTCTAACCTATAGCCATGTGAGTGCACCATCTTGGAAATGGAGCCACTGACTCCATTTTTTTTGCTTTTTCTCATCATATATTGAATTTATTATATCAGCATACTAAGTGACACCTACCGGTGGCCATGACTGGACATGAAGGACCAAAAATGGGTAAAAAGGAGGTGGTACCCCACTCCCTTTGAAAAAGCCCTGCCCCTTCCCCAAAAGGCATCTTCATCCCCATCATGAGCCTCACTCCTCCTCCCTTTGCCTTTACTCTTTAAAATTAAACCACTCTCTCCAGGTAGGTGAGAAGTTGATATGTGAACTTAGTTCCCGCTTCTCCGTTCTTTGGCCACTGAATAAAGCCTGTGCTGTGTTGGTCTCAGCTTTGGTTTTGTTATTGCCATTAGATGATGCCAACTCTGATATATTGGATGCAGCTGGTCTTATGAACAACAGGTGAGGCCTTCCTTATGTTTTAGGAGATAGACATGGTATACTTGCTCTAACAAGGATTCTTTAGGTTAAACAACATATATATTTTTGTGCCTATGTGTTTGATATATAGTAATATTATTTTAATCAACCTTCATGGTTGATTCCTTAAGAGAAAGGAATAAGTCAAATATCAAGATTGAGACCTAATCCTTAGCAGTCAAGAAAGATTTAGAAGAAGAGGCTGTTTTTGAGTAGGGAGCTCCCCATGGGCCTCAGAAGAGACACTGTGAGTGGGGAGTAGGTGAGTAGAGATAATGAGTTCTTAGTCATATGCAGCCGATGTGGCTTCTCTGTTCTCTGAAATATCCCTGACATCATTCTCATTAGCTGGGTGATGGAGACGGAAGCTTGGTCTTGAAGTGAAGAGGCTCGGCTTATAGTCCTACTTCCAAACAGATCAATTTAAAATTATGAAGTAAATTTTTCTCCAAACACTTTTTTCCTCCACTTCTTTAATGTGGTTGAGCACTAGTGTTATAGTTGAAAGACACATTTTTGAGGAAACTGTACAAATAAATGGATTTTCATCATGACAGTAATTTAAATGCATTTTTTGATCTTGAGGATGATGCTTTTGTTCCAGGAAGTTATGCTACAATTAAATTAATTTATCCTTGCAATGAGACCAGTGGATGAAAAAGTCTGTAAAGTGCAAATTGGTTTTATTAATTTACAAGATAAAGCGCTTGTTGTCTTGGGAATCAGTCCCAGAGCTCCCTGTTTTCACATAATCTTATATTGTGGGTAATTATACACAGATGTTAACTTGATAAAGATAATTACAAGAATCTATCATTGCTGGGGTTCTGATTTATTTGATTGTGAACTTTTAGGGACTTTGTATTAGGTGATTAACTTATAGTGGGTATTTATTTGTTGGTGAGTGCCTGAAATAGTTACTGAAATTAATATAGAGCACATTTTTACCTTTTCACAATGAATTTGTTTGATTAACAGCATGGTATTTATTCAGTTGTGGATCTTAAATACCAGATGCAAATAATCACTTGAACAGTCGAGTTCAAATATTTAACAGATCAGTGCAGAAAAGATTAAGTGGAAAATTTACTTTAAAGGACAAGTGTGTGTGATAGAGACAGAGATAGTTAGAATAAGACATGGATAGATTTTAACTATGTCAGACCCCATGGTGTGGCAGACATATAGATCACATGAGGGTGATGTTTCCAATTTTTGGAAAATTTCTATTTCTTACAAGTTTTATGTAATTTTTTCTGGTATGTTAGAGAACAGCTCCCAACGCTAGCCATGTGTAAGCATCACCAGGAGATCTCATTACAAATGCAGATTCCTAGGCCCCTTGGGATTCTGAATTGTAGATCTGGTTTGGTTCCTGCACACCTTTATTTTTAACAAACTCCCTAGGCGATTTGATGCATAGCTTGCTTTAGGAAGCACTAAATTAGGTCAACCCTGTGGAAGTCTGCTCCTAACTAGAAACATGATATATTACTTTCCTTTACAAATCATAAACAGGTAAATATAAGAAAAGACATCATTTTCTCTTTTTTTCCCCCACTTATCAGGCTCTGGTCACAAACTTCACATCTCTTCTCTGCTTATTGCCGAAGACATCTATCAACTTCAAACCCTCTTTCCCCAATTTCTTACCCAAGGAACGAGATGTTTACCCATTTCTATTCTGGTCTTCGGGGACTGAGATTCAAATTGCTCTTGAAGCTAACCCTGCTGGTCATTAGGCATCGCCTTGCACCCTGGATTCTGATCCCACATTTTTACTTCAGTTTAAATTACTTGATCTCTGGATTTTTCCTTATGTCTTAGTCCTGAGATCCTGTCCAGTAGCTTTGTCCCTCTAGGGTAGAGTTCTGCCTTGGTTTCCTTCTAGTCTCCTCCCAAGAATGTAAGTCTTGCTTCAAAACTTTGGTCCAGAGACTAGGAGTCACAAGCTGCTAGATCTCCCCATGTAACCTGGCATGCTCTACTCCCTATTCCTGCTCGGACACAGTGTTCCACCAACCCACCTATCCAAATACCCTGTGTTGGACCTTCCTGATGCCTCCTGACACAGGGATTGTCCCACCTGAGAGAAGATGTCTGCTTCCAAGTTCATTTTCTGTGTCTGCTTACCTGGGCCTCGTCAGGTGTTGTCCTGTGACATGACCCAGCAACCAGAACATCTATGGCTCTCTCCAGATGGTGTACGAAGATTAATAGAGAAATTTAAAACTTGTATTTTCTATTCTGATTTCCTTATCCTCTGTCATTCTTTGCTGTCATGGGACATGAATTTTAAGGTATTTACTTTTGTTCTGATCTGTAAACTAAGTCTTTTCTGCCCTTGATTTCAACAAACTGATAACAGGATTTATCCTAGAGAAGAAAGGATTCAGAGGGATCATAACTGTCTTCAAGCATTTGAGAGGTTGTCATGCCAATGAGGGTTTAAACTCATTCCAGCTATCCCCAAAGGGTGGCCAATTTTGGCTCGGAAGGAGGAGGTTGTTCTCCAGTAAAGGGCTTCCAATAAGAAGCTGAATGACTATGGTAGATATCCCATAGAGAGGATCAAGGAGCAGAGTGGATGTCATCCAGCTTTGAGCATCATGAGTTATTGACAGGCGAGTACCCATGGGTTCAGGGAGTATTCATTGTTGCTCTGTGGAGTGGCATGTGGGTGTCAACCCAAGAGATTATACTGGCTGGCTCAGAAGAAGGTGATGGGCCAACCCAGTACAAAATAACATCATGAGCATCCTGACTATATGTCCTTTGATACAACTTAGTCTTTTGTCTATCCTGAGACAAAAGCACTAAAGCTACTTGTTCTGCAAAGCTGGTAACAAATCTGTTCTGAAACAGTGGCATATCTTATGATTAGGCCAAGGAAGTTAGGCTGGTAATTGATGGTGCAGGAAATATGGTTTTGGACTGACTTCCCATTAAAACTTGGAAGTTTAATAATTAAATAAGTTTTATTGAGCCTCTATTATATGCTAGACACTGGACAGGGTTGGTTCACTTTCAGGTTTATCTATGAGTCTTGATGGTTCATTCTCCCAGTGTCTTAAGTAGCATACAGTTTTATTTTTTTTTAACATCTTTATTGGAGTATAATTGCTTTACAATGGTGTGTTAGTTATTGCTTTATAACAAAGTGAATCAGTTATACATATACATATGTTCCCATATCTCTTCCCTCTTGCGTCTCCCTCCCTCCCACCCTCCCTATCCCACCCCTCTACGTGGTCACAAAGCACCGAGCTGATCTCCCTGTGCTAAGCGGCTGCTTCCCACTAGCTATCTATTTTACCTTTGGTAGTGTATGTATAGCATACAGTTTTACCAGCCAGATAATAAGCTTTGAAGTTGCGGTACTGGGCATGTCACTTTAGGAGCTGTCTAGGTTCAGATATTCTAGTGGAAGATGGAAGCTTTGAGTTCCAATACCACTTGGCCATCCCTAAAATGGCTGAGGTTTCTGAGGAAGAATCATTGACTAAGAAGGGAGTTTAAAACAATTTTCACGACTTACTCTTGGCTGTTCAGATACATGCCCAGCTCTTTGGGCTAGACTGCAGCCAAGCTTATTTTTCAGCCATGGCTGATGACAGAATGCTAGATTTCGATGCCTAGGTCTGCTCCTTAGATAGGAATATATATAAGTGACTATGAGTCTAGGGTCCATTAGAACAGGGCAGATTTTTGCATTAACATCCTGTCAACATCCAATCAGAGTTGAATGGACAATGGAAAGGTGAATTCCATTTGTCCTTCTTACTGTGCATCTGGAAACTACTATCTGTGCTCATCCTCCTCCATGATCAATCCTGCACCTGTTTTCAGATTATGTCAAGGTTTCAGAGCTCCATTTAAACAGAGTATTACTCTGAGCCTCCATGTTTGTATGACTCAGTCACCTTACATGGAAAAAAAATAACGAAAATAAAAACCTTAAAAAGGATTCTCTAAAAATATCTGCAAAGTCATTCTAATAAACTCTAACATTCTGTTAACTGCAGACCCATTATCTCCCCCCTCTGTTTTGGTTCATGAGTGACTATCATGGCAAGGGGATTGCAAACTGCTAACAAGACTCAGGGATAAGTTTTGGCATCAGAAGCTGAATTATTATTATTTTTTTAACATCTATATTGGAGTATAAGTGCTTTACAATGGTGTGTTCGTTTCTGCTTTATAACAAGTGAATCAGCTATACATATACATATATCCTCATATCTCTTCCCTCTTGCATCTCGCTCCCACCCCCCCTCCCTAAACCACCCCTCTAGGTGGTCAAAAAGCACCAAGCTGATCTCCCTGTGCTATGCGGCTGCTTCCCACTAGCTATCGGTTTTACATTTGGTAGTGTATGTATGTCCATGACACTCTCTAACTTTGTCCTAGCTTACCCTTCCCCCTCCCCATGTCCTCAAGTCCATTCTCTAGTAGGTCTGCATCTTTATTCCTGTCCTGCCCCTAGGTTCTTTGTGACCATTTTTTTTTAATCCCATATATATGTGTTAGCATACAGCATTTGTTTTTCTCTTTCTGACTTGCTTCTCTCTGTATGACAGACTCTAGGTCTGTCCACCTCATTACAAATAGCTCAATTTCGTTTATTTTCACGGCTGAGTAATATTCCATTGTATATATGTGCCACATCTTCTTTATCCATTCAACTGTCGATGGACACTTAGGTTGCTTCCATGTCCTGGCTATTGTAAATACAGCTGCAGTGAACATTGTAGTGCATGACTCTTTTTGAATTATGGTTTCCTCAGGGTATATGCCCAGTAGTGGGATTGCTTGGTCGTATGGTAGTTCTATTTGTAGTTTTTTAAGGGCGCTCCATACTGTTCTCCATAGTGGCTGTATCAATTTACATTCCCACCAGCAGTGCAAGAGGGTTGCCTTTTCTCCACACCCTCTCTGGCATTTATTGTTTGTAGATTTTTTGATGATGGCCATTCTGACTGGTGTGACAAGATATCTTATTATAGTTTTGATTTGCATTTTTCTAATGATTAATGATGTTGAGCATTCTTTCATGTGTTTGTTGGCAATCTGTATATCTTCATTGGAGAAATGTCTATTTAGGTCTTCTGCCCATTTTTGGATGGGGTTGTTTGTTTTGTTGATATTTAGCTGCATGAGCTGCTTGTAAATTTTGGAGATTAATCTTTTGTCAGTTGTGTCATTTGCAAATATTTTCTCCCATTCTGAGGGTTGTCTCTTCGTCTTGTTTATGTTTTCCTTTGCTGTGCAAAAGCTTTTCAGTTTCATTAGGTCCAATTTGTTAAATTTTGTTTCTATTTCCATTTCTCTAGGAGGTGGGTCAAAAGGGATCTTTCTGTGATTTATGTCAGAGTGTTCTGCCTATGTTTTCCTCTAAGAGTTTTATAATATCTGGCCTTACATTTAGGTCTTTAATCCATTTTGAGTTTATTTTTGTGTATGGTGTTAGGGAGTGTTCTAATTTCGTTCTTTACATGTAGCTGTCCAGTTTTCCCAGCACCACTTATTGAAGAGGCTGTCCTTTCTCCACTGTACATTCCTGACACCTTTATCAAAGATAAGGTGACCACATGTGCGTGGGTTTATCTCTGGGCTTTCTATCCTGTTCCATTGATCTATATTTCTGTTTTTGTGCCAGTACCATACTGCCTTGATTACTGTAGCTTTGTAGTATAGTCTGAAGTCAGGGAGCCTTATTCCTCCAGTTCAGTTTTTCTTTCTCAAGATTGCTTTGGCTGTTCGGGGTCTTTTGTGTTTCCATACAAATTGAGAAATTTTGTTCTAGTTCTGTGAAAAATGCCAATGGTAGTTTGATAGGGATTGCATTGAATCTGTAGATTGCTTTGAGTAGTAGAGTCATTTTCACAATGTTGATTCTTCCAATCCAAGAACATGGTATATCTCTCCATCTATTTGTATCATCTTTAATTTCTTTCATCAGTGTCTTATAGTTTTCTGTATACAGGTCTTTTGTCTCCTTAGGTAGGTTTATTCCTAGATATTTTATTCTTTTCATTGCAATGGTAAATGGGAGTGTTTTCTTGATTTCCATTTCAGATTTTTCATCATTAGTGTATAGGAATGCCAGAGATTTCTGTGCATTAATTTTGTATCCTGCTACTTTACCAAATTCATTGATTAGCTCTAGTAGTTTTCTGGTAGCATGTTTAGGATTCTTTATGTATAGTATCATGTCATCTGCAAACAGTGACAGCTTTACTTCTTCTTTTCCACTTTGGGTTCCTTTTATTTCCTTTTCTTCTCTGATTACTGTGGATGAACCTTCCAAAACAATGTTGAATAATAGTGGTGAGAGTGGGCAACCTTGTCTTCTTCCTGATCTTAGTGGAAAGGGTTTCAGTTTTTCAACATTGAGGATGATGTTGGCTGTGGGTTTGTCATATATGGCCTTTATTTTGTTGAGGTAAGTTCCCTCTATGTCTACTTTCTGGAGGGTTTTTATCATAAATGGGTGTTAAATTGCATTGAACGCTTTTGCTGCATCTATTGAGATGATTGTATGGTTTTTATTCTTCAATTCATTAATATGGTGTATCACATTCATTGATTTGCCTATATTGAAGATTCCTTGCATTCCTGGGATAAACCCCACTTGATCATGGTGTATGATCCTTTTAATGTTTTGTTGGATTCTATTTGCTAGTATTCTGTTGAAGATTTTTGCATCTATGTTCATCGGTAATATTGGCCTGTAGTTTTCTTTCTTTGTCTGGTTTTGGTATCAGGGTGATGGTGGCCTCATAGAATGAGTTTGGAGGTGTTCCTCCCACTGCTATCTTTTGGAAGAGTTTGAGAAGGATAGGTGTTAGTTCTTCTCTAAATGTTTGATAGAATTCGCCTGTGAAGCCATCTGGTGCTGGGCTTTTGTTTGCTGGTAGATTTTTAATCACAGTCTCATTTTCAGTGCTTGTGATTGGTATGTTTATATTTTCTGTTTCTTCCTGGTTCAGTCTCGGAA
The DNA here is from genome assembly GCF_951394435.1 of Stenella coeruleoalba. Lineage (NCBI taxonomy): Eukaryota > Metazoa > Chordata > Mammalia > Artiodactyla > Delphinidae > Stenella > Stenella coeruleoalba. The sequence goes on along the minus strand of NC_137148.1, from coordinate 121,274,117 downwards.
GGCTGTGCTTTTCTAAAAATTTGTCCATTTCTACCAGGTTGTCCATTTTATTGGCATAGAGTTGCTTTTAGTAATCTGTCATGATCCTTTGTATTTCTGCAGTGTCAGTAGTTACTACTTTTTCGTTTCTAATTCTATTGATTTGAGTCTTCTCCGTTGTTTTTCTTGATGAGTCTGGCTAATGGTTTATCAATTTTATTGATCTTCTCAAGGCACAAGCTTGTGGGCTTCCCTGATGGTGCAGTGGTTGAGAGACCACCTACCGATGCAGGGGACATGGGTTCGTGCCCCGATCCAGGAAGATTCCCACATGCCACGGAGCAGCTGGGCCCGTGAGCCATGGCCGCTGAGTCTGTGCGTCTGGAGCCTGTGCTCTGAAACGGGAGAGGCCACAGCAGTGAGAGGCCTGCATACTTCCAAAAAAAAAAAGCACCAGCTTTTACTTTTATTGATCTTCCCTATTGTTTCCTTCATTTCTTTTTCATTAATTTTTTTTCTTTCCTATAACTCTATTTTGTTTATTCTTTTTTTTTTTTTTTTCCCCAGAGGGCAAACCTTTTAATGCCAGCCATGGCTGGTTTCATCAGTTCAAGGTTAGAGCCAAACTTCACAATGTAAAAGTAAGTGGAGAGGCAGCAAGTGCAGATAGGGTAGCTGTCCAGGAACTTCCGGAAACACTTTGAGAAATTATTGATGATGCTGTGTATTTACCGAAGCAGGTTTTTTTTTTTTTTTTTACATCTTTATTGGGGTATAATTGCTTTACAATGGTGTGTTAGTTTCTGCTTTATAACAAAGTGAATCAGTTATACATATACATATGTTCCCAAATCTCTTCCCTCTTGCGTCTCCCTCCCTCCCACCCTCCCTATCCCACCCCTCCAGGCTGTCACAAAGCACCGAGCCAATATCCCCGTGCCATACGGCTGCTTCCCACTAGCTATCTACCTTACTACGTTTGTTAGTGTGTATATGCCCATGACTCTCTCTCGCCAGGTCACAGCTCACCCTTCCCCCTCCCCATATCCTCAAGTCCGTTCTCCAGTAAGTCTGTGTCGTTATTCCTGTCTTACCCCTGGGTTCTTCATGACATTTTTTTTTTCTTCTTAAATTCCATATATATGTGTTAGCATATGGTATTTGTCTTTTTCTTTCTTACTTCACTCTGTATGACAGAGTCTAGGTCTATCCACCTCATTATAAATAGCTCAATTTCGTTTCTTTTTATGGCTGAGTAATATTCCATTGTATATATGTGCCACATCTTCTTTATCCATTCATCCAATGATGGACACTTAGGTTGTTTCCATATCCAGGCTATTGTAAATAGAGCTACAATGAACATTTTGGTACATGACTCTTTTTGGATTTTGGTTTTCTCAGGGTATATACCCAGTAGTGGGATTGCTGGGTCATATGGTAGTTCTATTTGTAGTTTTTTAAGGAACCTCCATACTGTTCTCCATAGTGGCTGAACCAATTCATATTCCCACCAGCAGTGCAAGAGGGTTCCCTTTTCTCCACACCCTCTCTAGCATTTATTGTTTCTAGATTTTTTGATGATGGCCATTCTGACTGGTGTGAGATATCTCATTGTAGTTTTGATTTGCATTTCTCTAATGATTAATGATGTTGAGCATTCTTTCATGTGTTTGTTGGCAGTCTGTATATCTTCTTTGGAGAAATGTCTATTTAGATCTTCTGCCCATTTTTGGATTGGGTTGTTTGTTTTTTTAATATTGAGCTGCATGAGCTGCTTGTATATTTTGGAGATTAACCTTTTGTTAGTTGCTTCATTTGCAATTATTTTCTCCCATTCTGAGGGTTGTCTTTTGGTCTTGTTTATGGTTTCCTTTGCTGTGCAAAAGCTTTTCAGTTTCATTAGGTCCAATTTGTTAAATTTTGTTTTTATTTCCATTTTCTACGAGGTGGGTCAAAAGGGATCTTGCTGTGATTTATGTCACAGAGTGTTCTGCCTATGTTTTCTTCTAAGAGTTTGATAGTTTCTGGCCTTACATTTAGGTCTTTAATCCATTTTGAGCTTACTTTTGTGTATGGTGTTAGGGAGTGATCTAATCTCATACTTTTAAATGTATCTGTCCAGTTTTCCCAGCACCACTTATTGAAGAGGCTGTCCTTTCTCCACTGTACATTCCTGACACCTTTATCAAAGATAAGATGACCATATGTGTGTGGGTTTATCTCTGGGCTTTCTATCCTGTTCCATCTTTCTGTTTTTGTGCCAGTACCATACTGTCTTGATTACTGTAGCTTTGTAGTATAGTCTGAAGTCAGGGAGCCTGATTCCTCCAGCTCCTTTTTTCGTTCTCAAGTTTGCTTTGGCTATTCGGGGTCTTTTGTGTTTCCATACAAATTGAGAAATTTTTTGTTCTAGTTCTGTGAAAAATGCCAATAGTAGTTTGATAGGGATTGCATTGAATCTGTAGATTGCTTTGGGTAGTAGAGTCATTTTCACAATGTTGATTCTTCCAATCCAAGAACATGGTATATCTCTCCATCTATTTGTATCATCTTTAATTTCTTTCATCAGTGTCTTATAGTTTTCTGTATACAGGTCTTTTGTCTCCTTAGGTAGGTTTATTCCTAGATATTTTATTCTTTTCATTGCAATGGTAAATGGGAGTGTTTTCTTGATTTCCATTTCAGATTTTTCATCATTAGTGTATAGGAATGCCAGAGATTTCTGTGCATTAATTTTGTATCCTGCTACTTTACCAAATTCATTGATTAGCTCTAGTAGTTTTCTGGTAGCATGTTTAGGATTCTTTATGTATAGTATCATGTCATCTGCAAACAGTGACAGCTTTACTTCTTCTTTTCCACTTTGGGTTCCTTTTATTTCCTTTTCTTCTCTGATTACTGTGGATGAACCTTCCAAAACAATGTTGAATAATAGTGGTGAGAGTGGGTAACCTTGTCCTGTTCCTGATGTTAGTGGAAATGCTTTCAGTTTTTCACCATTGAGGATGATGTTGGCTGTGGGCTTGTCATATATCGCCTTTATTATGTTGAGGAAAGTTCCCTCTATGCCTACTTTCTGCAGGGTTTTTATCATAAATCGGTGTTGAATTTTGTCAAAAGCTTTCTCTGCATCTATTGAGATGATCATATGGTTTTTCTCCTTCAATTTGTTAATATGGTTTATCACATTGATAGATTTGCGTATACTGAAGAATCCTTGCATTCTTGGAATAAACCCCACTTGATCATGGTGTATGATCCTTTTAATGTGCTGTTGGATTCTGTTTGCTAGTATTTTGTTGAGGATTTTTGCATCTATGTTCATCAGTGATATTGGCCTGTAGTTTTCTTTCTTTGTGACATCCTTGTCTGGTTTTGGTATCAAGGTGATGGTGGCCTCGTAGAAGGAATTTGGGGGTGTTCCTCCCTCTGCTATCTTTTGGAAGAGTTTGAGAAGGATAGGTGTTAGTTCTTCTCTAAATGTTTGATAGAATTCGCCTGTGAAGCCATCTGGGCCTGGGTTTTTGTTTGTTGGAAGATTTTTAATCACAGTTTCAATTTCAGTGCTTGTGACTGGTCTGTTCATATTTTCTATTTCTTCCTGATTCAGTCTTGGCAGGTTGTGCATTTCTAAGAATTTGTCCATTTCTTCCAGATTGTCCATTTTATTGGCATAGAGTTGCTTGTAGTAATCTCTCATGATCTTTTTTATTTCTGCAGTGTCAGTGTTACTTCTCCTTTTTCATTTCTAATTCTGTTGGTTTGAGTCTTCTTCCCTTTTTTCTTGATAAATCTGGCTAATGGTTTATCAATTTTGTTTATCTTCTCATAGAACCAGGTTTTAGTTTTATTGATGTTTGCTATTGTTTCCTTCATTTCTTTTTCATTTATTTGTGATCTGATCTTTATGATTTCTTTCCTCTGCTAACTTTGGGGGTTTTTTGTTCTTCTGTCTCTAATTGCTTTAGGTGTAAGCTTAGGTTGTTTATTTGAGATGTTTCTTGTTTCTTAAGGTAGTATTGTATTGCAATAAACTTTCCTCCTAGAACTGCTTTCGCTGCATCCCATAGGTTTTGGGTTGTCGTGTTTTCATTGTCATTTGTTTCTAGGTATTTTTTTATTCCCTTTTTGATTTCTTCAGTGATACCTTGATTATTAAATAGTGTATTGTTTCGCCTCCATGTGTTTGTATTTTTTACACAATTTTTCCTGTAATTGATATCTAGTCTCATAGCGTTGTGGTCGGAAAAGATACTTGATATGATTTCAATTTTCTTAAATTTACCAAGCCTTGATTTGTGACCCAAGATATGATCTATCCTGGAGAATGTTACATGAGCTCTTGAGAAGAATGTGTATTGTGTTGTTTTTCAATCAAATTTCCTATAAATATCAATTAAGTCCATCTTGTTTAATGTAACATTTACAACTTGTGTTTCGTTATTTATTTTCATTTTGGATGATCTGTCCATTGGTGAAAGTGGTGTCTTAAAGTCTCCTTGTATGATTGTGTTACTGTCGATTTCCCCTTTTAAGGCTGTTAGCATTTGCATTATGTATTGAGGTGCTCCTATGTTGGGTGAATAAATATTTACAATTGTTATATCTTCTTTCTGGATTGATTCCGTAATCATTTTGTAGTGTCCTTCTTTGTCTCTTGTAGTAGTCTTTGTTTTAAAGTCTATTTTGTCTGATATAAGAAATGCTACTCCAACTTTCTTTTGATTTCCATTTACATGGAATATCATTTTCCATCCCCTCATTTTCAGTCTGTATGTGCCCCTAGTTCTGAAGTGGGTCTCTTGTTGACAGCATATATATGGGTCTTGTTTTTGTATACATTCAGCCAGTCTGTGTCTTTTGGTTGGTGCATTTAATCCATTTACTTCTAAGGTAATTATCGATATGTATGGTACTATTACCATTTTCTTAATTGTTTGGGGCTTGTTATTTTAGGTCTTTTCCTTCTCTTGTGTTTCCTGCCTAGAGAGGTTCCTTTAGCATTTGTTGTAAAGCTGGTTTGGTGGTGCAGAATTCTCTTAGCTTTTGCTTGTCTGTAAAGGTTTTAATTTCTCTGTCAAATGTGAATGAGAGCCTTGCTGGGTAGAGTCAACTTGCTTGTAGGTTTTTCCCTTTCATCACTTTAAATATGTCCTGTCACTCCCTTCTGGCTTGCAGAGTTTCTGCTGAAAGATCAGCTGTTAATCTTATGGGGATTCCCTTGTATGTTATTTGCTGCTTTTCCCTTGCTGCTTTTAATATTTTTTCTTCGTATTTGATTTTTGATAGTTTGATTAATATGTGTCTTGGCATGTTTCTCCTTGGATTTATCCTGTATAGGACTGTCTGCACTTCCTGGACTTGATTAACTATTTCCTTTACCATATTAGGGAAGTTTTCAATTATAATTGCTTCAAATAATTTCTCATTCCCTTTCTTTTTCTCTTCTTCTTCTGGGACCGATATAATTTGAATGTTGGTGCATTTAATGTTGTCCCAGAGGTCTCTGAGACTGTCCTGAATTGTTTTCATTCTTTTTTCTTTATTCTGTTCTGTAGTAGTTATTTCCACTATTTTATCTTCCAGGTCACTTATCTGTTTTCTGCCACAGTTATTCTGCTATTGATTCCTTCTAGAGAATTTTTAATTTAATTTATTGTTTTGTTCATCATTGTTTGTTTACTCTTTAGTTCTTCTAAATCCTTGTTAAACATTTCTTTTATTTTCTCCATTCTATTTCCAAGATTTTGGATCATCTTTACTATCAGTATTCTGAATTCTTTTTCAGGTAGACTGCCTATTTCCTCTTCATTTGTTAGGTCTGGTGGGTCTTTACCTTGCTCCTTCACCTTCTGTGTGTTTCTCTGTCTTATCATTTTGCTTAACTTACCATGTTTGGGGTCTCCTTTTTGCAGGCTGCAGGTGTGTAGTTCTTGTTGTTTCTGGTGTCTGCCCCCAGTGGCTAAGGTTGGTTCAGTGGGTTGTGTAGGCTTCCACTAGTTGGTGGAGGCGACTAGTGCCTGTGTTCTGGTGGATGAGGCCGGATCTTGTCTTTCTGGTGGGCAAGTCCACGTCTGGTGGTGTGTTTTGGGGTGTCTGTGACTTTATTATGATTTTAGGCAGCCTCTTTGCTAATGAGTGGGTTTGTGTTCCTGTCTTGCTAGTTGTTTGGCATAGTGTCCAGCACTGTAGCTTGCTGGTCGTTGTAGTGGAGCTGGGTCTTGGCATTGAGATGGAGATCTCTGGGAAATTTTTGCTGTTTGATATTACGTGGAGCTGGGAAGTCTGCTGGACCAATGTCCTGAACTCAGCTCTCCCACCTCAGAGGCACAGGCCTGACGCCTGGCCAGAGCACCAAGATCCTGTCATCCACACAGCTCAGAATAAAAGTGAGAAAGGAAAGAAAGAAAGAAAGAGAGAGAGAGAGAGAGAGAGAGAGAGAGAGGGAGGTAGGGAGGGAGGAAGCAAGGAAGGAAGGAATGGAGGGAAAAAATAAAATGAATAAAAAGTTATTAAAATAAATATTAAAATAAAAAAAATTTTTTTAAGTATTAAAAGAAAAAGAGAGCAGCCAAACCAAAAACACAAATCCCACAATAATTAAAAGTGCTAAAAAGTATGCTAACAAAAGAAAGGGAAAAATATATATATATCGTTGTTCCCAAAGTCCACTGCCTCAATTTTGGGATGATTTGTTGTCTATTCAGGCATTCCACCGATGTAGTGTACATCAGGTTGACTGTGGGTATTTAATCTGCTGCTGAGGCTGCTGGGAGAGATTTCCCTTTCTCTTCTTTGTTCACACAGCTCCCGGGGTTCAGCTTTGGATTTAGCCCCGCCTCTGCGTGTAGGTTGCCTCAGGGCGTCTGTTCTTCGCTCAGACAGGATGGGGTTAAAGGAGCAGCTGCTTCAGGGGCTCTGGCTCACTCAGGCCACGGGGAGGGACGGGCACGGATGCGGGGTGAGCCTGTGGTGGCAGAGGCCAGTGGGACGTTGCAGCAGCCTGAGGCGCGCCGTGCGTTCTCCCAAGGAAGTTGTCCCTGGATCCCGGGACCCTTGCAGTGGCGGGCTACACAGCCTACCCGCCAGGGAGGTGTGGAGAGTGACCTGTGCTCGCACACAGGTTTCTTGGTGGCGGCAGCAGCAGCCTTAGCGTCCCATGCCCATCTCTGGGGTCTGTGCTGTTAACTGCAGCTCGCGCCTGTCTCTGGAGCTCGTTTAGGCGTTGCTCTTAATCCCCTCTCCTTGCGCACCCCGAAACAATGGTCTCTTGCCTCTTAGGCAGGTCCAGAGTTTTTCCCGGACTCCCTCCCAGCTAGCTGTGGCGCACTAGCCCCCTTCAGGCTGTGTTCACTCAGCCAATCCCAGTCCTCTCCCTGTGATCCGACTGAAGCCCGAGCCTCAGCTCCCAGTCCCGCCTGCCCCGGCGAGTGAGCAGACAAGCCTCTCGGCCTGGTAAGTGCCGTTCGGCATCGATCCTCTGTGTGGGAATCTCTCCGCTTTGCCCTCTGCACCCCTGTTGCCGTGCTCTCCTCTGCGCCTCTGAACCTTCCCCCTCCGCCACCCGCAGTCTCCGCCCACGAAGGGGCTTCTAGTGTGTGGAAACCTTTCCTCCTTCACAGCTCCCTCCCACTGGTGCATGTCCTATTGTTTCGTCTCTGTTTTTTCTTTTTTCTTTTGCCCTATCCAGGTACGTGGGGAGTTTCTTGCCTTTTGGGAGGTCTGAAGTCTTCTGCCAGCATTCAGTAGGGGTTCAGTAGGAGTTGTTCCACATGTAGATGTATTTCTGATGTATTAGTGGGGAGGAAGGTGATCTCCACGTCTTACTCTTCTGCCATCTGAAGCTCCCCTCAGAAGCTGTGATCCTGAATGAAGTCTTCAGGCTAAAGAGAAAAAATTCATAACACTCTTCTAAATTAATTAGATCCATCAAATTTCATAGAACTTGGATTTTCTATGTTGATGCTGATATTCACACTTTAAACATGTACCCCTAGTTTCATCTGTTTTGTCCTTTGTTCTTTTGGGGTCTGTGGTGGCTGGTGGTAATGTAGGTGTGGAGAAGACACACCTTCTTGGCTTGCCATAAATGAAGGTCAACGGTCTTATTTCTTCTCAAAGCAATATAGGCATTCAGAAATGTGTTACTACTTGAGCAAATGTAAGCAGAGGCTCTCAGTTCATAGGGCCCATTTTTCTTGGGGATAATTATGTAAATAACTGGAACTTAAACAGATTTCAATTGCTATTACTTGAACATGCATACTTGAGTAGGGTTTTTCATGACTGAGAAAAGAAATCTGAGGCCTGTGCATTTGCAGCATTCAGTAACATAAATGCTCATTTCTGAACTGTGATTGTATGTTGTTTCACAGCTCTTGCTGATACATGCTCAATTCCTGTCATGGCTTTGGGCTGATTACATTTCTATAAACTATGCAGATTCTAGGCATGGCCAATGTATAACAATGAGGCATATATATATATATATATATATATATATATATATATATATATATATATATATATATATATAGTGTGTGTGTGTGTGTGTGTGTTAGCTAGATGTAAACTTCCATCAGATATTTGACTAAAATACATTTTTCTAAATGTTTAAATCCATATTTGCCAGTTTAGATTCAAATTTGCTAATGTAAAGAGACAATTTTCCAAGCAAACGTGTGCACTTTTCTCTTTTGACTGAAAGTGGACATGTCCAGGGAGCACTGATTTTGTTGCAAGCAGTGATATAATAGAGAAGGAACCACAGAAATTAGGGCAGGGGGAGTGTGATTGGCAGTTTGATCAGGACTAAAATCCACACAGAGATTGGAAGTTATCTCTTCTGGCAGAAAAAATCAAAGAAACAAAACCAAAAGCAAAGAGCTGGCAACATGCAGAAGATAGACAGATAGTTAGGTAAGCAGATGATAGACAGATAGATAAATAGATAGATAGAGAGATAGAGAGATAGATAGAAAGACAGAGATAGACAGATAGATAGCCACAGGGATATTGTAATTTCCCACTTTTTTCTATTCCATTAAGACTATTAGATGTGAGTACCCACTTTTTTCTATTCCACTAAGACCATTAGATGTAAGTAGCATATTTTAGAATATCAGGGAGCTAGGAAAGAGCTATGATAATCCCTAGGTATAGGAATTACTTAAAATGTCTGAAATCCTTTGCCCTGCCCCCTCCCCATTGTCTTTAAGAAAAAGTCCCTTGTCCCTCAAGTGGCTGTAAGTCCTGAGATGATCCAGTTCCTACCTACTCTTTAGCCTCATTTGTGACTTTCTTTAAAAAATTATTCTGCTTCTGTCAAACTGACATTCTTTCAGTTCCTTGCATGGCCATATCCTCCATGGAATCTGAGTATTCACACAACCTAATATTTCTGATTGATGACCCTGTTCTCTCCTCCCACGCTTATACTTTCACATAGTAAAATGCTATTTGTCTTTCAGGTTTCAGCTCAAGAGTCACTTTCTCAAGGAGGCCTTCCCTGATCTTCCATCTCCCTGATGAGTCGAGGCCTCCCCACTATGTGTTCCTATAGCAATCTAAACTTCTCCTTCACAGCACTCATTGCTATTGAAACCACCTCTTTAAAGTCTGTCTTTTCTATTATACTGTGAGCTCCATGTGTTTATTGCAATATCCAAGAAACTCGCCTGGTTTGTGACCAAATTTTTGAATGTATCAAGAAGTGAAGCCAAGTAGAGAGGCTCCAGGGAACGTGAACACTTGTATGTAAAACGTGAGGAATAATACATACTTACAGGTTGTTGTTGAAATAAGTCACGTAAAACATCTACTGAAGTTTCTGGTAAATGGGCTAGTCAATTTGTAACTTTCCTCCCATATACTTTAAATCATCTCTAGATTACTTATAATACCAATGTAAATGCTATGCAGATAGTTGTAAATACAATGTAAATGCTGTATAAATAGTTGCTGGCACACAGAAAGTTCAAGTTTTGAATTTTGGGAATTTTTTCCCAAACATTTTCAGTGCATGATTGGTTGAATCACTGATATGGAACCCATGGATATGGGCTAAATACACACACACACACACACACACACACACACACACACACATAAAATCTTGTTAAAACAGCATGAAGGACCTTGAAAATAAAGGGCCTGTCTACCCTTCCAACCTCATCCATTGTGGCTTTCCCACATTCTCTTTACTCATTCTTTTCTGGTCTTCTTGCTGTCTCTCAGAGAATCATGCCCCTTGCCATAAGAAACAAGTTCCCTAATATTCTCTAACAATCCCTACCTTTCCTATTTAACTCTTAAATATTTTTCACTTCTCAGCTCAGATGTCACTTACACTTGGAAGTCACCTACCAACCACAGGCTAGTTTAGATCTCACTGCTCTATATTCTGTTTACCCTGCAACTTACCTATGATTTGCTTATCACAATTGCAATTTTGTATTTATTTGTGTGATTTCCTAATTGTCAAACTTTCTCATTATAAGATTCACAGAAGCAGGCACCAAGTCTTGTTATATTCACCATTGTCCAGTGAGCCTGATACATGTTTGTGTTCATGAATGAATACACATATGTCTCCACTATCTGGTACTTGTGATAGAAGGGGTACATTTCTGGTTTAGAAACAAACTTCACTCAAATTTCTTCAGTGTGGTTGTTGAAGATGTTAAATTCATGGAGGCAGATATAGGCTCTTCTTGTGAACCTCTATGTAACTGAAACCAAAGATGCTGTTGGTTTTGTATTCACAGCTGAGGGTAAAAATCAAAGGCTGGCTTTTTAAAGTGAACTTAACTTTGGAGCTGAATATGGATTTTAGTTGTATTGTAAGTCTCTCATCAAGATCTAGGAAAGATATTCCTTAATCTTGGATATTTTCCCCCATAAATCACTCTTGAGAAATTATTTAACTAAATCATGAAGCAGAATTTTATCTGTCCTAGTAGAAGTTACCAATAAAGCAGTTCATCTCATAAGGCATAAAAATTCTGGTGAAAGGATTAGAGAAGAAATGTTAGCACAAACAGAACAAAGGAGTTTTCATTTGTACTAGGCAATCATAAAGGGAGTCTAAATCCTAATGAATCTTTTGCTTTCTTTGGAAGCAACTGGCCTGTTAGGCATTTAATACTCCAGTCCCATGTGGTAGAAGCAGTAACAGTTTTCTACACAACCAACATGTTTTTTATGCAGGTGTGAACAGATGAAATTGTACATCTGAGCACAGATGAGATGAAAAAATAAACCATTGAAAATCTGAGCTAAAAATGGCCATATCCATTTGGCATAAGCAAACATAATACCATGGGAAATGACACAGGATATTAAGTTCAGCAGTTTCCCTCCAGCCTGGGACTCATGTCTTTGCTTCTTTGAGGTAGTATGGTGGTTATTTTTGGGGATGTATGAAAGGTTTTTTTCCTAAAGCTTCTCTATTATTTCCTCTACATAATAAAACCCCTGGTCCTACAGAGAATGTAGATGCCCCAATTTTTTTTTTTTTTTTTTTTTGCGGTACGCGGGCCTCTCACTGCCATGGCCTCTCCCGTCGCAGAGCACAGGCTCCGGACGCGCAGGCCCAGCAGCCATGGCTTACGGGCCCAGCCACTCCGCAGCATGTGGGATCTTCCCAGACCGGGGCACGAACCCGTGTCCCCTGCATCAGCAGGCGGACTCTCAACCACTGCGCCACCAGGGAAGCCCGGCCCCAAAATTAATTGAGTTTATTATTATGATTGGACAATAGCTTTCCACTAATGCACCTTTGTTTTTCCACTTTTTTTCCCACTAATCACCATTTGAGATTAAGAAGTTTAATGTCTTTTGTAATAAAAAGCAACACGTTAAATGAGTTCCTTGGAAGAAGGAGTAGTAGTAGATTTTAAAGAACACTTATTAACTTATAAAAATTGACACCAACCGCGTTAGAGATACATGGGAGATGGAAAAAAATAAAAGACCAAACAAAGTTAATGATAATTTAAGAACTGTTTTCTATTAATCTTTTTTTTTTTTTTTTTTTTTTGCGGTATGCAGGCCTCTCACTGTTGTGGCCTCTCCCGTTGCAGAGCACAGGCTCCGGACGTGCAGGCTCAGCGGCATGGCTCATGGGCCCAGCCGCTCCGTGGCATGTGGGATCTTCCCGGACCGGGGCACGAACCCGTGTCCCCTGCATCGGCAGGCGGACTCTCAACCACTGTGCCACCAGGGAAGCCCCCTAATCATTTTTTTTAATAAGGAAAAATCCCATGTATATATTTGTTTGAGTAAGCCATATACAGTCATTTGTGATTACAGGAATTATATGGATTGTTTCCAAATATTTATGCCAGAAATTACAAATCAAATAAAGCTTATTACACCCTTCATGGGGCTTGAAACAATACTATGAAAATAGTCACCCACACCTGAGCTCACATCAAAATGCATTTTTTTCTAGGGTTGCACTGCCACTCCACCCTAGTTTGGTTGGGTGCCTTTCAATTCCATGCTCACAGCAGAATATCCTTTATGCATATGGCCTGCAATGAGACTTTTACTATTCCAGCGCTCATGTTCTGGGTTCCCAGCCATGTCTGCAGGGTGAACTTCTCTACCTCCAGAAAAGTTAGAGATGAAAGTCTTTCTTCTGCAGTCACATGCTACTTATTCACATGTTCTTTGGGTTCTTTTGTACAATCACATATATTTTCTTTCAGTCTTGAGTACAGTTGGCCCTTTATCTTTAAAATACTCATTCTAATACAAGTGGTAAAGTTTAGTTTGTCCTATATCTCTGTTATAAATTTTAGCCTGGAAAACCAGTACAGCCCCCACAAAACATCATCCACTTGTCGTGTAGACCTTTGGTTGTTGTTTCTCTTATGGTTTCTCCTTTTTTTTTTTTGGTTGTTGTTTCTCTTATGGTTTCTCCTTTTTTTTTTTTTTTTTTTTTTTTTTTTTTAGAATAAATCTAAATTCCTTACTATGATTTACAAGGCCCTAAAGGATCTGGCCCTGGTATCTTCCCTAATATATTTCCTGCCTCTCTTCTCCTTTCCTGCTGAACTCCAGTCTTCTTTCATTTTTCAAATAGATCTCCTTTTTCCTGCCTCAGATCTCTTTCTTCCTTTGCTTGGAACATGATTACCTCCAACCTTCACATGTGAGTCTCCTAGATAAAAATTAATATTCTCAAGGATGCTTTTCCTGTTCATCCTGCCTATAGTAGATTCATTCTTTTATAGTACTATGACAATATATAATTACTTCATTTGTTTATTCATTTTTTGGTTTGAATCTCCTAGTGAAATACAAATTCCATAAAAGCAGTGCCTATACATGCTTGACCGTCACAGTCAAGATCCCAGCATCTATGGTGTCTTGCATTAGTAGTTATTTGATAAGTACTTTTGTGAACTTGGGAATGTTAGGAATAACTTCTTAGCTAAGATAAAGTCTTCTTCATTTGAAGAAAATTCTTTTAAGCAAAAAATGAAATTTAAAAAACTGATCAAGTGCATGTGATATCAACATCTCCATCTAAGAAAGGAGTATATGACCTGTACTGCATAGTGACATCTGCCTGTAAACTCCAACTTTGTATTTAATTGTATTATATCTCATAAACAATTACAGCATAGGAGGAGAGCTACTCATCCTGGGAACTAGGGACAAAGTGATACCAAACTTAGCTCTTAGCATGGGCTGTAAGTCCCTCAAGTGAGGCATGAACTCAAAGCTTGGAAAGTGCTATAAGATATGACATTTTGTTTTAGTGTCTGTCTGCTACATCCTCAGTCCTGGCATGATGCTGGCACGTTATAGGCTCTCAAATATAAATGAATCCATGCAACATCTCACAACTTGGTAATCTTTATTTATAATTAAGCTATTTTTTTATTGAAGTTAGTCATCTTTTTCTTGCTAAAACAACATATTGCTGATTTTATATCAAAAGTCTGTAGGGAAACACGATTCACTTTACAGCCAGTTTTGCTGAAATATATTGGCCCTGCAAAGCAAGAGACATTTACACTTTGAAATATGCATTGTCATTTATGCTTCAAAAACACAGTCGTTTTCCTTAGCTGTTTCTTGGCTTAATCAGTCCCCAAAGTTGAATAAATGAAAGGAATGGAATGTGTATGAGCATTAAACTACAGTCTAGCAAGGTGACTTTTACTCTGTTCTCCTGCAATTATTAGTGAGCCACTGTTTTGTCTAGATAATTATTTTTCTCATGGATTATCATTGGATTATGAAGTAAAGTGATTCCATGAAAAAGAAAAATGTTCCCAGTTTAAAGTCTTCCCAAACTCTTAAGTAAAAATGCTGTTACAACATTATTTCACCTGTTAAATTTCTGAAATTAAAAACAGAAAAGTAATACGAAGTAATGGTAAGACTGCTGTAGATATGGTATTCTAAAATATTGCTAGTGGGAGGGAAAATTGCTATAACAATTTTGAAAGCAATTTAACTATATGTACCTTAAAATTGTTACTGTGTTAGGAGCTAGTAATACCACTTCTAGGAGTTAATAAATACAGATACAGTTGTATTTCTAAAGGTTTATATATAGAAACGCTCATCAAAGCATTAGTAAGGATAACAAAAAGGAAACAATATGTTGTCTAAATATTAGGGATACAGCAGTATAAATAATGACACATGCCTATGATTTAATTCTGAATTGCCATTCAAATGAAAGTTTATGCTTAGAAAGACTATTTAAGGATATAGGGGAAATGCTCAGTTGGTAAAGTTAAGTGAAAAAGGTAGGATATTAAGAGTAAATAGAAGAGGTAAAAATCTCTTTTGTGGAATCTAGACTGTAGATTTGTTTAGTTTAGCTTGCATGGTGTTAATTGTTTTAACTAGTTGCCAATATTTTAAAAACCAGGATATACCTCTTTAAAAGAACCTTATTTTCAGGTCCTCCCTAAAATCCTGGAGATTTGGCACATTCAGGCCACACCCACCTGGAAGCATCAGTGGTCTGGAGATGCGGAGGCTCAGCTCCCTGAAACCTGGCCTGTGCTTCCTGGTTGGTCACAATCCCCAGCATGCCTGACCGTTGCCCCTCACCCATTGCCTTACTGGCTTGTGAGCTCTTGGCTCTTACGCATCATGATCAGTTTTGCAAAATATGTATGCGTATTCATGAAATGTTTCCAAAACTTCTCTCAGGGTGGTAGGATAATAGGCGAGTTCCATTTTCTTCTTTATAGTTTTTGTATTTTCCAAATTGTATAACAAAAAGTTATTGTATTTCTGATTAGAAAACAATGACTTATTTTTTTATTTTCATTTTTAAAAATTCAAATATAGTTGATTGAAAATATTATATTAGTTTCAGATGTACAGCATTGTGATTCAGTACTTTTACAGATTATACGCCGTTAAAAGTTATTACAAGATAATGGCTATAATTTCCTGTGTTATAGAATATATCCTTATTGCTTATCTGCTTTATACATAGTTTATCTCTTTTGATCCCACAACTGTAATTTGCCCTTCTACCCTTTCCTCTCACCTTTGGTAACCACTTGTTTGTTTTCTGTATCTGTGAGTCTGTTTCCATTTTGCATATATATTCGTTTGTATTATATTTAGATTCCACATATAAGTGATAGCACATAGTATTTGTCTTTCTCTTGTGTGACTTATTTCACTAAGCATAATATTCTCTAGGTCCATACATGTTGGTGCAAACAGCAAAATTTCATGATTTTTTATGGCCAGGTAATATTCTATTGTATATATGTACTGCTTCTTCTTTATCGATTACCCTGTTGATGGACACTTAGGCTGCTTGAATATCTTGGCTATTGTAAATAGTGTTGCTATGAGCACTGGGGTGGACATATTTTTTCAAATTAGTGTTATGTGCTTTTTTTTCTGGATATATACCCAGGGGTGGAATTGCTGGATCATATGGCGGTTATATTTTGAATTTTCTGAGGAACCTCCATACTGTTTTTCATAGTGGCTCTACCGATTTACATTCTCATTAACAGTGTACAAGGGTTCCCTTTTTTCCACATCCTTGCCAACATTTGTTCATTTTGATTATAGCCATATTCTATCAGAAATTAGGAGATATCTCATTGTTTTGATTTGCATTTCTCTGATGATTAGTGATGTAGAGCATTCTTTCATGTGCCTTAGCCATTTGCATGTCTTCTTTGGAAAAATGTCTATTTAGGTCTTCTGTCCATTTTTTGTTTGGGTTTTTTTTTTTTTAATGTTGTATAAGCTGTTTTTATATTCTGGATATTAGGCCCTTGTTGGTCATGTCATTTGCAAATATTTTCTCCCATTCTGTCAGTTGTCTTTTCATTTTGTTGATAATTTCCTTTGCTGCTCAAAAGCTCTTAAGTTTTATTAGGTCCCATTTGTTTATTTTTGCCTTTATTTCGTTTGCCTTAGGAGACAGATACAGAAAAATATTGCAACAATTTACATTAAAGAATGTTCTATGTTTTCTTCAAGGAGTTTTATGGCTTCAGGTCTTACATTTAGGTCTTTAATCCATTTTGAGTTTATTTTTGTGCTAAGTGTGAGGAAATGTTCTAATCTAATTCTTTTACATGTAGCTGTCCAGTTTTCCCAGCACCACTTATTGGAGTCTCTCTTTTCTTCATTGTATGTTCTTGCCTCCTTTGCAATAGGTTAATTGACCATAAGTATGTGGGTTTATTTCTGGGCTCCCTTTTCCACTCCACTGGTCTCTGTCTCTTTTTGTACAAGTACCATGCTTTTTAAATTAGCTGTAATATAGTGTGAAGTCTGGGAGTGTGATACCTCTAACTCCATTCTTTTTTCTGAAGGTTGCTTTGGCATTTTGGGGTCTTTTGTGGTTAAATATGAATTTAAGGATTATGCGTTCTGATTCTATGAAAAATAACATGGGTATTTTGATAAGGATTGCATTAAAACTATAGACTGCTTTAGGTAGTATGGCCATTTTAACAATATTATTTCTTCCAATCCAAGAATATGCCAAGAGTATGGGGTATCTTTCCATTTCTTTGTATCATCTTCAAATTCCTGCATCACTGTTTTATAGTTTTTAGAGTATAGGACTTTCACCTCCTTGGATAAGTTTATTCCTAGGTTTTTAATTATTTTTGATATGATTTTAAACAAAATTGTTTTCTTGCTTTCTTTTTCTGACAGTTATCAGAGTATAGAAAAGCAACCAATTTCTGTATATTAATCTTGTCTCCTGACACTTTGGTGAATTTATTAATCCTAATAGCTTTTAGGTGGAGCCTTTAGGGTTTTCTATATAAAGTATCTTGTCATCAGAAAATAGTGACACTTTTACTTCTTCTTTTCCAATTTAAATGCCTTTTTTTTCTTAGCGGACTTCTCTGGCTAAGACTTTCAAAATATGTTAAACAGAAGTGGTGAAACTGGGCATAATGTCTTACTCCTGAATTTAGAAGAAAGGCTTTCAGTTTTTCACCATTGTGTATGTTAGCTGGGTTTTTTTCATAAATGGCCTTAATTATGTTGAGATATATTTCCTCTGTACCTACTTTGATGACAGTTTTTGTCATGAATGGCTGTTGAATTTTGTCACATGCGTTTTCTGCATCTATTGAAATTATCATGTGATTTTTGTCCTTTCTTTTGTTAAGGTGGTGTACCACGTTGATTGATTTACCAATGTTGAACCATCCTTGTGTTCCTGGAATAAACTGAACTTGATCAAGGTACGTGATCCTTTTTATATATTGTTGGATTCTGTTTGCTAATATTTTGTTGAGGACTTTTACATCTATATTCATCAAAGGTACTGGTCTGCAATTTTATTTTTCTGTACTGTTTTTGGTTTTGGTATCAGAGTAATGGTGGCCTTTTACAATGAATTTGGGAGTGTTTTGCCCTCTTCAATTTTTGAGAATATTTTGAGAAGGACAGTTATTAGTTCTTTTTATATGTTTGATAGAATTCCCATGTGAAGCTGTCCATTCATGGACTTTTGTTTGTTGGGAGTTTTTTTAATTTATAAGTTCAATTTCACTACTAATGATTGATCTGTTCATTTTGTCTGTTTCTTCCTGATTAAGTCATGGTAGGTTGTATGTTTCTAGAAATTTGTCCATTTCTTCTAGGTTGTCCAATTTTTTGGCATAGAACTGTTCATAGTATTCTCTAAGGAGTTTTTGTTTCTCTGTGGTATCAGTTGTTATTTCTCCTCTCATTAACAAGTATATTTTTTCTATTGATCCCTCCATCCTTATGTAATGCTCTTCTTTGTCTTTTCTTATAGCCTTTGTCTTAAAGTCTGTTTCATCTGATATGAGTATTACTACCCCCACTTTCTTGTCATTTCCATTTGCATGAAATATCTTTTTCCATCCCCTCACTTTCAATCTGTATGTGTCTTTAGCCCTGAATTGAGTGTCTTGTAGGCAGTATTATGAAGGGTCTTGTCTTTTTATCTGATAAGCCACCTTATGTCTTTTGATCAGAGCATTTAGTACATTGATATTTAAAGTAATTACTGGTAAGTATGTACTTATTGTCATTTTATTACATGTTTTTGGTTGTTTTTGTAGGTCTTTTCTTCTTTTTGTTTCTTTTGTGGTTTGAAGGAAACTTTGGTTAACTTTAGTAGTATGTTTGTATTCCTTTCTTTTTAGTTTTTGTGCATTTAGTTTAGGTTTTTGATTTGTGGTTACCACGAAGTTTATATATGTTGACCTATAGTTATACCTACTTGTTTAAACTGGTAGTTATTTTAAGTTCAAACACATTCTAAAAGATCTACCTTTTTTACTCCCATCCCCCATATTTTGTGTTTTGATGTCTTATTTTATATCTTCATGCTTATCCCTTTAATGTAGTTATAGTTGCTTTTAAAATTTTTTCTTTTAATCTACATACTGGCTTGTTTAGGTGGTTGATCCTCAGTCCTTATTATATATTTGCATTTCCTTGAGGGATTTTTCCCTTTCCTATAGATTCTTACTTTTTTATTTATAGAAGACCCTTTAACATTTCTTTTAGAGTAGGTTTAGTGTTGCTGATTTCTTTTAGTTTTTCCTTATTGGAGAAATTCTTTTTCTTTTCACTTATTCAAAGACATTTATTTATTTTTTTAAGATTTTTATTGGAGTATAATTGCTTTACAATGGTGTGTTAGTTTCTGCTTTATAACAAAGTGAATCAGTTATACATATATATATGTCCCCATATCTCTTCCCTCTTGCGTCTCCCTCCCTCCCACCCTCCCTATCCCACCCCTCTAGGTGGTCACAAAGCACCGAGCTGTTCTCCCTGTGCGATGCAGCTGCTTCCCACCAGCTATCTATTTTACGTTTGGTAGTGTATATATGTCCATGCCACTCTGTCACTTTGTCCCAGCTTACCCTTCCCTCTCCCCATATCCTCAAGTCCATTCTCTAGTAGGTCTGTGTCTTTACTCCTGTCTTGTTCCTAGATTCTTCATGACCATTTTTTTTTTCAGATTCCATATATGTGTGTAAGTATACGGTATTTGTTTTTCTCTTTCTGACTTACTTCACTCTGTATGACAGTCTCTAGGTCCATCCACCTCACTACAAATAACTCAGTTTCATTCCTTTTTATGGCTGAGTAATATTCCATTGTATATATGTGCCACATCTTCTTTATCCATTCATCTGTTGATGGACACTTAGGTTGCTTCCATGTCCTGGCTATTGTAAATAGAGCTGCAATGAACATTTTGGTACATGACTCATTTTGAATTATCATTTTCTCAGGGTATATGCCCAGTAGTGGGATTGCTGGGTCAAATGGTAGTTCTATTTGTAGTTTTTTAAGGAACCTCCATACTGTTCTCCATAGTGGCTGTATCAATTCACATTCCCACCAGCAGTGCAAGAGTGTTCCCTTTTCTCCACACCCTCTTCAGCATTTATTGTTTCTAGATTTTTTGATGATGGCCATTCTGACCGGTGTGAGATGATATCTCATTGTAGTTTTGATTTGCATTTCTCTAATGATTAATGATGTTGAGCATTCTTTCATGTGTCTGTTGGCAGTCTGTATATCTTCTTTGGAGAAATGTCTATTTAGGTCTTCTGCCCATTTTTTGATTGGGTTGTTTGTTTTTCTGATATTGAGCTGCATGAGCTGCTTGTAAATTTTGGAGATTAATCCTTTGTCAGTTGCTTCATTTGCAAATATTTTCTCCCATTCTGAGGGTTGTCTTTTCGTCTTGTTTACGGTTTCCTTTGCTGTGCAAAAGCTTTTACATTTCATTAGGTCCCATTTGTTTATTTTTGTTTTTATTTCCATTTCTCTAGGAGGTGGGTCAAAAAGGATCTTGCTGTGATTTATTTCATAAGAGTTTTCTGCCTATGTTTTCCTCTAAGAGTTTTATACTGTCTGGCCTTACATTTAGGTCTTTAATCCAGTTTGAGTTTATTTTTGTTGAGAAATTCTTTATCTCTCCTGTTCTAAATTATATCCTGCTGGGTAGAGTATCTTCTGTTGGGATTTTTTTCCCTTTCACTACTTTAAATATATCATGGCCCTTCTGGCCTGCAAACTTTCTGCAGAGAAATCAGTTGATAGTCTTATGGGGATTTCCTTGTATATGACTCTTTGTTTTTCCCTTGCTGCCTTTAGAATTCTATCTTTACCCTTTGCCACTTTAAATACGATATGTCTTGGTGTGTGTCTATTTGGGTTCATCTTGTTTGGGACACTCTGTGCTTCCTATACCTGAAAATCTCTTTCCTTCCTCAGGTTTGGGAAGTTCCAGCCAAGATTTCCTCAAATACATTTTTGATACACTTCTTTTTCTCTTCTCCTTCTGGAACCCCTATAATGCAGTTGTGAAGCACTTTAATGTTATCTCAGAGATCTCAATAGATTGCTTCTTTTTTTCATTTGTATTTCTTTCTGCTTTTCTGATTGGGTGATTTTCATTATTCTCTCTTCCAGCTCACTTATGCATTATCATTTAGTGTGCTGTTCATTCCTTTTAGTCTTTTTTTTAAAAAAAAAATTTAGCTATTGAATTATTCATTCTTGATTGGGTATATTTTAAATACTTTTTTAGTTCCTTATTAAGAATATTCACTGTTTAGATCAATTCTTTTCCCTAATTCAGTTAACATTCATATTACCAATGTTTTGAATTCTTTATCTGGTAAATTACTTACTTGTTTCATTATTTTTTCAGGGGTTTTCTCTTGCTTTTTCAATTGAGAGTAGTTACTGCACATTTCCATTTTGCTTCATACTGTCTGTCTCTATGAATTTAGGTGAAATGGTTACCTACTGTGGTCTTGAAGTGGTGTTCTTGTGTGGGAGTGTCCTTGTACAGACTGTGTGTGACCAGTGCCTTCTATGGGAGAGTTGGATTTGATGTGGATGTCAGTCCTGTTTTTCTTCAGAGTGTGCTGGCAGCTATCACATTGGTAGGGGGTTGAGCTGGAGAAGGAGGGGCCAGAGCCAGTGCTGGGTGTGAGTAGGAACTTCCTATCTTGTCAGGGGTGGGGTCTGATCCCAAGTTGCTGAAGCAGACGTCCTGAGTGTTGGGCTCTAGCTGGCTTTGTTCCATTTAAGTGTTCATTTTTCTCTCTCCCTGCACTGGGACCTTTGCCCTAGAGGAGGGAAGTGCTGAAGCAAGTGGGGCTCATACATAGACAGAGGTCTGATGCACTGCCTCTGTAGGTGTCTGCAGCCCTACTCAGAGGCAGCCTCAGGTGCAAGTCTTCTTTGTCTCTCAATGCTGATCACTGCCCTCTGGCTTCCGTCACCCCTGCTCTCTTGTGGAACTGATCCACAGGGCTGCTGCATCCCATGTGGACTCTTGGCAGGTGTTAGGAGGTTAGCTGTGGTGAAGGGGCCACCATCAGAGATTGGGCAGTTTCTGAGGTGCCACTTGAGTAAACACCAGCAATGACCACCACCACCCTACCCAGGCTCTGCCCAGGGACCGGGTCACCTTTGTGTCCCATGGTCGAGTGTTTTCCCCAGTTGTGGATGCCCCAGGTCCATTGCTGCACTGTGGCATGGAATGAATGGCTTGTGGCAAGGTGTTTCTGGGAAACCTGGCAGCAGGTAGGGCAGACCCCTCTCCACCCTGCCTCAAGGGCTAGCCCACATGTGTGCTCCTCGTGAGTGGAGTCCAGGCTTCCCCAGCAGCACTCCAACCAGACAAGGGGGCTTGCCTTCTCCTCCACATAGGACCCCAAGACTGGGACACCCAATCTGTGCCTCGACCCACTCACTCCTTAGGGTTGGTGTCTGTAAGCTCCTTTTTCTTCTGAGTCCTCTCCCAGGGGCACAGGTCCTGACACGACTACTTTTCTTCCCTCCCTACCCAGTTACCTGTGGCTCTTTCTTACAGCATTGGTTGTCCAGGAGTCTTTCTGCCAGGTTCCAATCAGTTTTCTGTAGAATTGTTCCACATGTGGCTGTATTTTAGATGTGTTCATGGGGAGAGATGAGCTCCATGTCCACTTACTCTGCCATCTTGACCTCCCCAGACAAATGACTTATTTTTTAAATGTAAATCATTAAACACCACAGAGCCCCATGTGAAACAATTATAAATGGCAGATGTTAACATTAATCTTAAGGAAAATTACATTCCTGAGGCCCTTAGCCAAAATAATGGACCAGGTTATTGATGCTTTTTTCATGCAGTGTTTTTTCCCATTATTTAATAAAAACAGATTATTGAAATCTAAATGATATGAAACAGTCTTACTAGACTAAATTCCTTTTGTTTGCTTGAACAGTGTTATAACTTCACCTCAATTCTAAATAAATAATAGCCTCACCTTTAAGAAAACCATTTTGCTCACTGTTCAAGTAGTAAATATTTCGGATAATAACAGTCAAAGGAATGAAACTGTTATCATTCATATCTTTGATTGTGTGAAAGATTTCTTACATTTTTATTAAAATACTAGTGGATTAGATAAACTAACTGCAGTGGAAGGAATATGCAATATCCCTGAATTGGTGATATTGAACTCCTCCCTTCCTAGTTTTATTGAGGTATAATTGACATACAACATTGTATTAATGTAAGGTATACATAATGACTTGGTATATGTATATATGGCGAAACAATTACCACAGTAAGTTCAGTTAATATCCATCACTACACATAGTTATAAGTTGTTTTTTTGTGTGTGTGTGATGAGAACTTTTAAGTTCTACTCTATTAGAAACTTTCAAATAACAGTATTGGTAAACATAGGAACCCTGCTGTATATTACATCCCCAACACTTCCTTATAACTGGAAGTTTGAACCTTTTGACCATCTTCATCCATTTCCCTACCCCTCACCTCCTGCCTTTGTCAATCACCAACCTATTCTCTGTTTCTATGAGTTCTTTTTTTATTCAGATGCCACATGTATGTGAAATCATACAGTGTTTTTCTCTCTGTCTGGCTTATCTCACTTAGCATAATGCCTTCAAAGTCCATTTACGTTGTTGCAAGTGGCAGAATTTTCTTCTTTTTTATGGCTGAATATTATTCCACATTATTAATAATATCTCTATCTATATAAACATATACATATATATTCAAAAATGCCAAGGCCAAGTAACACAGAGAAGGTTGAGTAACTCTTCTCGATCAAAAATACATTGCAATTAAATGCAATGTGTGATCCTAATTTTGATCTTGGACCATCAGAAAAATAGTTATAAAGGTCATTGTTGGAACAATTTATAAGACTTGGAATATGGCCCATGCAATAGATAATGGTATTACATCAATATAAAATTTCCTGATTTTTATGATTGCATTATGGCTATGGA